>NW_025539244.1:0-13977 GCF_020615455.1 Coregonus clupeaformis
TTGTCTCCGTGCTGCTCTGCTGTTTGTTGCTACTTGGCTACCTGCCAAACTATTCACGTTTTACTTTTAATAAACGTTTAATTAATCTCTGTGTTCAACAAATTTACCAACTTTTTAGTTTTGTCCTCACTCATCTTTTTTCGTTAAACTTTTTCACCCCGGACGTTTATCCCGAGACAGAAGAGTCACTTTCCTGTGCGTTTTAGCTGCCAACTTTACGTTATTTTCCTTTTTTCCATCGCAACTTTTTTCCCTTATTCAACTTTTTCACTCCGGACGCTTCATCTGGACATGGTTCATCAACATCTTCAACAGCCGAAGCTAAGTAGTAACATTAACATGATGTCTTCTAATTGCAGTCGCTGTACTCATAATATACAGGGAGAATTCTCGCCTTACGGGCGAGAATAGCTGTGCTACAAGCCCAGCTTCAGACGCAATCGTTAGGCAAAGAGTAATATCAGTGTAGGAAAGGAAGAAACAGCGTCTGTGCCACCAGCAAGTACAGACAGTAACGTTCAGTATAAATCCCCCGCACAGTCCCCGCAGCCGGACAACTTTCTCATGGCTTCTGGAGGAAATACTGTTGGAATGCTCAACCGGTGTCGCTCATTCAGCGACAGAAACCTTCAACGGTTTTCCCCATTATGTAGCGAGTCGGAGTCTGAGTCTGAGTCTTCTCTAGTCTCTACTCCTCCCGTTACGGGGTCTGAGACTCCGAAGGCTCCCACCATTAGCTCTGACAAATTGAAAACCCTAGTCATTGGCGACTCCATTACCCGCAGTATTAGACTTAAAACGAATCACCCAGCGATCATACACTGTTTACCAGGGGGCAGGGCTACCGACGTTAAGGCTAATCTAAAGATGGTGCTGGCTAAAGCTAAAACTGGCGAGTGTAGAGAGTATAGAGATATTGTTATCCACGTCGGCACCAACGATGTTAGGATGAAACAGTCAGAGGTCACCAAGTGCAACATAGCTTCAGCGTGTAAATCAGCTAGAAAGATGTGTCGGCATCGAGTAATTGTCTCTGGCCCCCCTCCCAGTTAGGGGAAGTGGCGAGCTCTACAGCAGAGTCTCAGCACTCAATCGCTGGTTGAAAACTGTTTTCTGCCCCTCCCAAAAGATAACATTTGTGGATAATTGGCCCTCTTTCTGGGACTCACCCACAAACAGGATCAAGCCTGACCTGCTGAGGAGTGACGGACTCCATCCTAGCTGGAGGGGTGCTCTCCTCTTATCTACCAACATAGATAGGGCTCTAACTCCTCTAGCCCCACAGTGAAATAGGGTGCAGGCCAGGCAGCAGGCTGTTAGCCAACCTGCCAGCTTAGTGGAGTCTGCCAATAGCATAGTCAGTGTAGTCAGCTCAGCCATACCCATTGAGACTGTGTCTGTGCCTCGACCTAGGTTGGGCAAAACTAAACATGGTGGTGTTCACCCTAGCAATCTTATTAGGATAAAGACCTCCTCCATTCCTGCCATTATTGAAAGAGATCGTGATACCTCACATCTCAAAATAGGGTTACTTAATGTTAGATCCCTCACTTCAAAGGCAGTCATAGTCAATGAACTAATCACTGATCATAATCTTGATGTGATTGGCCTGACTGAAACATGGCTTAAGCCTGATGAATTTGCTGTGTTAAATGAGGCCTCACCTCCTGGTTACACTAGTGACCATATTCCCGTGCATCCCGCGAAAGGCGGAGGTGTTGCTAACATTTACGATAGCAAATTTCAATTTACAAAAAAAAAATGACGTTTTCATCTTTCGAGCTTCTAGTCATGAAATCTGTGCAGCCTACTCAATCACTTTTTATAGCTACTGTTTACAGGCCTCCTGGGCCATATACAGCGTTCCTCTCTGAGTTTCCTGAATTCCTATCAGACCTTGTAGTCATAGCAGATCATATTCTAATTTTTGGTGATTTTAATATTCACATGGAGAAGTCCACAGACCCACTCCAAAAGTCTTTCGGAGCCATTATCGACTCAGTGGGTTTTGTCCAACATGTCTCTGGACCTACTCACTGCCACAGTCATACTCTGGACCTAGTTTTGTCCCATGGAATAAATGTTGTAGATCTTAATGTTTTTCCACAAAATCCTGGACTATCGGACCACCATTTTATTACGTTTGCAATCGCAACAAATAATCTGCTCAGACCCCCAACCAAGGAGCATCAAAAGTCGTGCTATAAATTCTCAGACAACACAAAAATTCATTGATGCCCTTCCAGACTCCTTCTGCCTACCCAAGGACGTCAGAGGACAAAAATCAGTTAACCACTTAACTGAGGAACTCAATTTAACCTTGCGCAATACCCTAGATGCAGTTGCACCCCTAAAAACGAAAAACATTTGTCATAAGAAACTAGCTCCCTGGTATACAGAAAATACCCGAGCTTTGAAGCAAGCTTCAGGAAATTGAACGGAAATGGCGCCACACCAAACTGGAAGTCTTCCGACTAGCTTGGAAAGACAGTACCGTGCAGTACCGAAGAGCCCTCACTGCTGCTCGATCATCCTACTTTTCCAAATTAATCGAGGAAAATAAGAACAATCCAAAATTTCTTTTTGATACTGTTGCAAAGCTAACTAAAAGCAGCATTCCCCAAGAGAGGATGGTTTTCACTTCAGCAGTGATAAATTCATGAACTTCTTTGAGGAAAAGATCATGACCATTAGAAAGCAAATTACGGACTCCTCTTTGAATCTGCGTATTCCTCCAGGGCTTAGCTGTCCTGGATCTGCACAGCTCTGCGAGGGCCTGGGATCGGGAGAGACACTTAAGTGTTTTAGTACTATATCTCTTGACACAATGATGAAAATAATCATGGCCTCTAAACCTTCAAGCTGCATACTGGATCCTATTCCTACTAAACTGCTGAAGGAGCTGCTTCCTGTGCTTGGCCCTCCTATGTTGAACATAATAAACAGCTCTCTATCCACCGGATGTGTACCAAACTCACTAAAAGTGGCAGTGATAAAGCCTCTCTTGAAAAAAGCCAAACCTTGACCCGGAAAATATAAAAAACTATCGGCCTATATCGAATCTTCCATTCCTCTCAAAATTTTAGAAAAAGCTGTTGCGCAGCAACTCACTGCCTTTCTGAAGACAAACAATGTATACGAAATGCTTCAGTCTGGTTTTAGACCCCATCATAGCACTGAGACTGCACTTGTGAAGGTGGTAAATGACCTTTTAATGGCGTCAGACCGAGGCTCTGCATCTGTCCTCGTGCTACTAGACCTTAGTGCTGCCCTTTGACACCATCGATCACCACATTCTTTTGGAGAGACTGGAAACCCAAATTGGTCTACACGGACAAGTTCTGGCCTGGTTTAGATCCTACCTGTCGGAAAGATATCAGTTTGTCTCTGTGAATGGTCTGTCCTCCGACAAATCAACTGTACATTTCGGTGTTCCTCAAGGTTCCGTTTTAGGACCACTATTGTTTTCACTATATATTTTACCTCTTGGGGATGTTATTCGAAAACATAATGTTAACTTTCACTGCTATGCGGATGACACACAGCTGTACATTTCAATGAAGCATGGTGAAGCCCCAAAATTGCCCTCGCTAGAAGCCTGTGTTTCAGACATAAGGAAGTGGATGGCTGAAAACTTTTTACTTTTAAACTCGGACAAAACAGAGATGCTTGTTCTAGGTCCCAAGAAACAAAGAGATCTTCTGTTAAATCTGACAATTAATCTTGATGGTTGTCAAAGTCGTCTCAAATAAAACTGTGAAGGACCCAGGCGTTACTCTTGACCCTGATCTCTCTTTTGACGAACATATCAAGACTGTTTCAAGGACAGCTTTTTCCATCTACGTAACATTGCAAAAATCAGAAATTTTCTGTCCAAAAATGATGCAGAAAAATTGATCCATGCATTTGTTACTTCTAGATTGGACTACTGCAATGTCTCTATTTTCCGGCTACCCGGATAAAGCACTAAATAAACTTCAGTTAGTGCTAAATACGGCTGCTAGAATCCTGACTAGAACCAAGAAATTTGATCATATTACTCCAGTGCTAGCTTCCCTACACTGGCTTCCTGTTAAGGCAAGGGCCGATTTCAAGGTTTTACTGTTAACCTATAAAGCGTTACATGGGCTTGCTCCTACCTATCTTTCCGAGTTGGTCCTGCCGTACATACCAATACGTACGCTACGGTCACAAGACGCAGGCCTCCTAATTGTCCCTAGAATTTCTAAGCAAACAGCGGGAGGCAGGGCTTTCTCCTATAGATCTCCATTTTTATGGAACAGTCTGCCTACCCATGTGAGAGACGGACTCGGTCTCAACCTTTAAGTCTTTGCTGAAGACTTATCTCTTCAGTAGGTCATATGATTGAGTGTAGTCTGGCCCAGGAGTGTGAAGGTGAACGGAAAGGCTGGAGCAACGAACAGCCCTTGCTGTCTCTGCCAGGCGGTTCCCCTCTCCACTGGGGTTTCTGCCTCTAACCCTGTTGCAGGGGCTGAGTCACTGGCTTGCTGGTGCTCTTTCATGCCGTCCCTGGGGGGGGAGGGTGCGTCACTTGAGTGGGTTGAGTTACTGACGTGATCTTCCTGTCTGGGTTGGCGCCCCCCCTTGGTTTGTGCTGTGGTGGAGACCTCTGTGGGCTATACTCGGCCTTGTCTCAGGATTGTAAGTTGGTGGTTGGGGATATCCCTCTAGTGGTGCGGGGGCTGTGCTTTGGCGGAGTGGGTGGGGTTATATCCTTCCTGTTTGGCCCTGTCCGGGGTTTCTTCGGATGGGGCCACAGTGTCTCCGGACCGCTCCTGTCTCAGCCTCCAGTATTTATGCTGCAGTAGTTTATGTGTCGGGGGGCTGGGGTTAGTTGGTTATACCTGGAGTACTTCTCCTGTCTTATCCAGTGTCCTGTGTGAATTTAAGTATGCTCTCTCTCTAATTCTCTCGTTCTCTCTTTCTCTCTGAGAACCTGAGCCCTAGGACCATACGTCAGGACTACCGGGCATGATGACACCTTGCTGTCCCCAGTCCGCCTGGCCTTGCTGCTATTCCAGTTTCAACTGTTCTGCCTGCGGCTACGAAACCCCTACCTGTCCCAGACCTGCTGTTTTCAACTCTAAATGATCGGCTATGAAAAGCCAACTGAGAGACCTGAGCCCTAGGACCATACGTCGGGACTACCGGCCGTGGTGACTCCTTGCTGTCCCCAGTCCGCCTGGCCTTGCTGCTATTCCAGTTTAAACTGTTCTGCCTGCGGTTATGGAACCCCCTACCTGTCCCAGACCTGCTGTTTTAAACTCTAATGATCGGCTATGAAAAAGCCAACTGAGATTTATTCCTGATTATTATTTGACCATGCTTGTCACTTATGAACATTTTTGAACATCTTGGCATGGTTCTGTTATAATCTCCACCCGGCACAGCCAGAAGAGGACTGGCCACCCCTCATAGCCTGGTTCCTCTCTAGGTTTCTTCCTAGGTTTTGCCTTTCTAGGGAGTTTTTCCTAGCCACCGTGCTTCTACACCTGCATTACTAGCTGTTTGGGGTTTTAGGCTGGGTTTCTGTACAGCACTTCGAGATATTAGCTGATGTAAGAAGGGCTATATAAAATAAAATTGATTGATTGATTGATATACATTTTGCCTTTTAAGATCAAAGAAAGAGTTCACCATATCTCCCTGTTTGCTGATGTCATCTTACTGTATTTGTCCGATGTCTTTAATTCTATACCACACATACCTGACCTCTTTATAAAAGAATTTGGCTTTTCTCTGGATACAAAATCAACTGGTCCAGGTCTATCTTAATGCCTCTAAATCCCACAGCTAAACAAGTTACTTTACCCTCTTTAACTATCACTTTAGAAAATAAGGGATTTACACACCTGGACATTCAAATTTGATTACATT
The DNA here is from genome assembly GCF_020615455.1 of Coregonus clupeaformis. NCBI lineage: Eukaryota > Metazoa > Chordata > Actinopteri > Salmoniformes > Salmonidae > Coregonus > Coregonus clupeaformis. The sequence continues at coordinate 5,899 of NW_025539244.1, forward strand.
TGCAATCATGATAAATGAGAATTTTGTTGCAGCATTGAGAAAAAATAAAAAGATGTAAGTAGATGGTCTCCACTTCACGTTACTCTTTATGGGAGAGTTTCGGTTATTAAAATGAATGTCCTCCCCATATTCATTTCCTGTGTTCCTCCCCCAACTTCATTCTTTAAGGACATAGATATCTTGGTGAGAAATGTAATTGTGAATGGGAAACATCCTATAATTAATTGACTGTTTGGTACTAAATCAATAATTATCTGGGCACAACTTGTAATTTTCATGAGTTACCGCCTATTTGGAATAACATTTTTATTTTATCTGGCTCTATGCCCTTTACATTTCCTCCTTGGTCTAAGCAAGGTATTCTTCTACCTGCAAGGGCTTCGTTCCTTTCAACATCTGAAAAAATCATATCATCACTGGTTCTTCCTGTTAGTTATTTTTTTATCTCAGACAAAGTACAGTGTTGAAAACCTACGGTGTACAATGGGACACCAAAAGCAAGCTCCCACTCTTTATTGAAACCACTTTCATGTCCAGAGAAAGCCGGAATGGTGTCCTCACTATATGATAGGCTAGTGACTCATAACATAAAACTACCTGTTAGGGAGATCTGGGAGAAGGACCTACAAATGCAGGGTTTGAATGGGATTGGACCACGATATGGGGCAATAATTTTTCCTCTTCTAAGAGCCTTGCCCATCAACTTATTCATTTCAAATTCGCTCAAATGTTTTATTTAACCCCAGAGCGAAGGTTCAAAATGAAGCTTGTGGATAGTGATTTATGTAATAAATGTACCTGTAGTATCTTAAGAGTCTAGGATTGTGCTGACGTTTACAAAATTGTGTAACAGCTGAACGTGGCTCTTTTTGCTGAAACATCTGGAAAGCATTACTAAATTCCTGGAAAAGAGGATATGTAATGGCCAGGGATTGGATGTTAGAATCACGCCATGCTCTGGCCATGTACGATATAATGCCATGTCTTGAACAGAGAGGGGGAACAGCAAAATACTGATTGGCTGTGCTGTCTCACAGATATCTGCAGAATCTGTCAAATTCTGATGCTGGAACCTTTGTTATAATAAACCTTTGTGAACAGAGTACAGTGTCGGCGGATCTTCTTATCATCACAAGCATGGACCAGCAAAAGTGTTTCTTTTAGTAACTACATTAATGGCGACGAGGTTTTTGTTTTATTGTTCTTTGGGACGTGCTATGTCTCTTCTTTGCATTCCATTCCTGGGCTACAAAACGACTACCGCTCAAAGAAGCCGGCAAAAATAAGGTGAGTTTAATCCCTTACATTGGACGCTGGCCGTTTTGTGAGTCCAGAGAGTGTGTGCGTTAGAGATGTACCGTTAAATTACTTATGCGTGCATTTTGCTGGTTCTTTTTGCTGTGTGGTAGGAGTTCCGTTCAAAATTTTCTGAATTAGTTTGCGTTGAGAACAACGCAAACAGTGGGGAGTGTCTGTAGGACACACCGATTTGGACACACATATTTTGCCTTGAATAAAAGTGAAAGGAGTGTCCAATGAAAGGCTTAGAGGATAACGCGTGATATGAGTTAACAGTATACTTTTAGGGCGCCGTTAATTTAAGGAAGCCCTCAAACGAGGCGATCATTAGAGATGGGCCATAAATCTTGATAGTTATTAGATTGACTCTCAAGTCAGTTCTCGGAACTGCTGGTTTAAGACAATATATTCAATTGTAAGTTTACCGCTCTGAATTTGTTTGACGAAACATCTGTCTGAAGTAATCCTCTCTTTTGAATGTCTAAAACCTCAAGGTAGCAGAAATGTAGCAAAAGGAATACAAAAGAAGATAGGAACGGCGATTAATGGATCCTGTATGTAACTATGTGTGTGTCTGAGAGGAGGAAAAAGCACATTTCTCTGTCAGCGAGTGTGTGTGTGGAACGGAGTGAGTGTGGCTGCGGGCTTGATGACTTCCAGATGTGTGTCGACTAAGGTTTTGAGCAGAGTTTTTAGTCTCTTGTAAATAAATGTGTTAGGTATCTTGGTTTTCAAAAGTTAAGCCCCTAGAGTAAAAAGTTAAAACCCCTACAACACGGTTAAGGTTAAATATCTTATGAGTCTCTGTTTGTGAGAACGTTTGTAATTCTTAAACTATATAAACTATGAGCCCCCTGGAAGGACTATAAGTTTAAAGATCTTGTGAGTCTCTATAAAAAGAGAACGTTTACTAACGAATCATGAGCCTACAGGGAGGACTTTTTAAGAGTGTATAGAGATGTTTTGTAATTGATAACAGCATAACTATAAATCTGCAGATAAGTGAAAGATAACAAGCTTGGTAGTGGGTTTGTGTTCTGTGTTCTGTATGTTCTATGTGTTCAGTTTGTGAGCTCTGTTAAAGTCTTAAGTGTTATTGTCTATGGGAGGAGAGAACGGAGCAACAGTCTGCTCTGTCCGCTCCTACCACTCTGAAATCACATTGGTGACTGAACTGCGCACGCGTAGGATTTGTGAGTTTAGCCTCTCCCCTGCACTGTACTGGAGAGAGAACGGGAGAGTCCGTTTTCAGTGCAGACAAAATAGAAAACGGGAGGGGGAATTTTGCACACAAGTGAAATCTTCTCTTGAATTAACTATTGCTTGACTGTAAAACTGTTTGGTTGGTAATCGGTTGAGTTGGTGAATGAGAGATATATTGACGGATTAATAATAATAATAATAAAATAAATGAATAAAATAAAATGTTATTGAGCTATTTATAATATTCCTGAGTTAAGCTGTTTGCTTATTTCTTAGCGTGAATGTGGAAAAAAGTATAAACTAAACTCTTCTTTGTGCTTTTGTCTTTATGTCATACGAGAGACGAGAAGGAGACAGAGAGAGAGAGAGAAAGAGGAGGGGCTGACATCAACTGACACCAGTGACGGCAACCCTGTCCAAATCAAGGCCAGTGCTGTCATTATTCACAAATCTACTTTCCCTTACAGGATATAATTGATACATTGTGTTTACATAGAATATTTCATGTTGTGACCATTTCGCAAGAGCTTGGCAACAGACTGATGAATTTATGTAATTGATAATTGCACATTACAGTTTTTGTCAATGACTTGTTTTGATTAGAGTTGTGTTGGAAATCCAGCATTGAAATTATTCTGTAAAATTAAGGTAATTAATTGCTTATTAAGCAATTGGGTAGTGTTGCTGGTACAGGTTTTTATTTTATTTTTTATTATTGAATTGCTCTGGAGTTGACTACTTTCCTTTACCTTTCCTGATCGGATGTGGTAAGACTGCCACCAATCAATAATTTGGTAAAATAGAATTCACAAACAAATTGATATATTGATTGAATTGATGGATTGAATTGGTTGATTTAGTTGGTTGGTTGATTGATTGATTTAGTTAATTGGTTGATTGATTTTATTTTTAATTAATTAATTGATTGATTGATTTATTGATTGAATTGGTTGATTGATTTTATTTTTAATTAATTGATTGATTGATTTGGTTTAATTAGTTGATTGATTGATTGATTTGATTTTTGATTGATTGATTGGTTGATTTTTGATTGATTTAATTGGTTAATTGATTGATTGGATTAATTGATTAATTATTTTTTAATTAAAAAAAAAAAAAAAAAAAAAGGGGAAACTAGAGGGAAACACATAACATAGTCATTACAATGGGGAAAAAGGACATCAAAACTACAAAAGCAATTACTCCTCTTCATGTAGTACAGAATAGTAATCCTCTAGTTAATGGTATAGCAAAACTATCTGAGAAATGGAATAAACGTTGGCCTGACATTGAACAACCATGGCCATTGGAAGGCACTTTTAATCCAGACGTCATCAAGATAATGCAAGTGCTTGTATCCACGTATAAGGCAGAACAAAAGAAGGGGAAGAAGGGAAAACTTCGCAAAGAAAAAGACAAAGAGAGCTGGATGTTCTTAAGCTGTTTGAAAATGAAGGACAAAAACTGATAAAAGATACAAAAGACAGGAGAGACAGAGATACAGAGAAAATGGCAAAAGAGGTGAAGGTGACAGAAAAACTGATTGCAGAAGTCAATACACCTTTCTCATATATGGATTCAGCAAAAACACCCCCACCTTATGAGAAAGAAGCCAAGTTTAAGGACGTTTATCCTCAGCTTCCAGTGATCATTCAGGAAGGTGATTATTGCATCAGAGATGAGGATGAACGAATAATAGAGAGGGACAAGCAGAAACGACCATAAAGATGAATCCAAACTCCAAAGGCAGGAAGACAACGAGATGTCTGGAGACTAAGGGTAGAGTGAGATCAAGGAGGATGGAACTATGATGATGATGATGATGATGATGATGATGATCAGAGTGATTCAGAAGAGATCATGGGTGGATGTGACCCTGTCATCAGACAGAGGTTGGCCAGAGCGGAAAGAAGGGGTGATGGAAGTTGGAAGAAGAAGAATACAAGCGATTCAAGCCCTGATGAAAATGAAGATGGAGACAGCGATGAAGATTTGGAGACTAAAGGTGCTTCATATTCAAGAGGATTTTATCCTCCAATGACTAACACAGAAGAAGTACAAAGAGATATAGACCGATGCGTATCATTCCTGCATAAGGCCAATAATTTAGAAGAAGTAAAAGAACTGGAAGAACGACTCGAAAAGCTGAAGACAAAGGAAAAGAAGCTGCTGAGAAAAGAATCCCAATAATCTGAGAAGAGATATACATTGAGGCCAAGGAAAGATGGCACTAGTAAGAAAATTATGCCGGTGATCATTCGAGGACAAAACCTAGAATATAAGCCTTTGCAGAATACCGATATGTCAGATATACTTGAGAAGCTGCCTACTCTTCAAGATGGAGCATATCCTTGGATTTCAAAGTTGGAAGAAATTACAGGTGGGAACACAGTCTGCCATAGGAGACATCAAGAGACTTTTGGCTAATCTCCTTGGGATTCCAGGCATGGAAGAAATTTTTCAGAGAGCTGGACTTCATAGATATGTGGGGACTGCAGTGAACGATCCTGAATTGTTGGCTGCGAAGTAGGAATCGGCTGTGGAGAGCACTGAAGGATACGTTTCCAACAAATGTGCATCCTGACAACATTCTGATTGACCCACTAGGACAACAAGAAAATCCAAGAGCCTACGTGTCAAGAGTTCATCAAGTGTGGAGAAATATTACCGGAAATGATCCAGATGTGAGTCAAATTGAGCAGTCAATCTTGAGAGCTAAACTACAGATGGGACTGCCCCTTACCGGTAAGGAGCAAACTGGCAGAAGTGGTTGGACTTGGGAGCATGACAAAAGGTGTCTATACAGATCATATAGCCCATCAAGTGGATCTGTACCGGGAAAAAGAACACAACCAGAAAGAACAGGACCAAGAAACTCTCCGAAAACTCAATCAAATACAACTGGTTGAGAAGAAGAAGGAGAAGAGAAGCTTTGGTTATGCAGAATCAGTGTGAACCAAATCAACAATCACTGCTACAGTTTCAACTGAACAAGGTCAAATGCAACTGTACCAGCCACAACTAGTGGTACAAGTTGTTTCATATCCATAGATAGTTTCTGGAAAGAAATAATTTCAGAGGAAGATACAGGAGCAAGTGAAGATCATCTGGAGGACAGGTGAATCCTTTAGAGGAAAGGAGCAAGAATTCTAGAGGTGCCCAGAAGATCCGAAAGGAGGAGTTTCAACTGATAGCACCGATTAGAGAAGAAGAGAAAAAGATCCAACAATTGAAGTGAAAATAAACAATGGACTATGGGAAGTAATGATGGATAGCAGAAAGGCTTTTATCTGTGTTCAGCCTGAAGAGGTTACACATCTCACTATGTCAAATCAACTAATTATGAGAAGGATTTGGAGGAGTGAAAATCAGCGATTTCTGAAAATGATGATTTTGGCTCAAGGACAAGGAGAGTCATAAGCTGTACGGAAGATAAATGAATGTGTTTGAAGTGTGAAGATGGATTGAGAATCTATGGAAGAAGAGATGTTGAAAAAAGTTCAAGAATGTTTGTGATATCAAAGTAGGACTGATATTGAACTCAATTGAGGTGAAAGTTTAACTTCGACCAGGAGCCAGACATCTTTGGAAGAATCAGTATCCATTGAAAGATGAAGCAATCCAAGGAATTGAACCATAAATTGAAGGACTTTCGAAAGCAAGTGTTTTGAAGACAATGAAAGAGAAAAATCGTTAGAGTAGCAATCAATTATTGTTTTGGAGAAACCATGATGATTTAGGAAGCTATGGGTTAGCTAATGTTGTAAAAGGGGAGATTAGGATAAAGATCACAAAGGAGTAGAGTTTTTGGGAACCATATTTTCTTGAATAGATTGACTATGTCATAGGTAGGTGCATAATCTGTCCGAAAAATAATGTGTGACTGTTATTCTTGGTTACATTCATATACCAAGAGGTTCATAAGATGTTCAACTAAGCTAAAAGATGCTCAGTCGATTGCAGAGTTATTGTGTAAAGAAGTCATCAGCAGGTGGGAATTTCCCGATTTAATATCCTCAGAAAATGGGAAAGAGTTTTGTGAATAAATCAGTGAAATGGGTTTTTGAAAAAAAAAATAAAAAATTAGAGAAAGATAAAATTGGAAAAAGTCAGACTAAAATGTTATGAAAACTAGGGTTGAAATAACTCTAGGAAATTTGGAATATCTGATTGTGGGATGATTATATTATTGTGATGAATCAAAGGGGGGAAATGGAATTCATATCATTTTTGGAATTCTTATATTATTGCTGATATTGATGTTTTAATTTGCATGTGTTGTTTTGCAAAAGATACTGTTTGGTATTTTCTTTTCTTCCAGAAGCATATGGGGGAATAAGTAGAGGGACTCAAATACTCAAACATGGACAATATGAATGGACTGGAGGAAGTGGAACAAGGAAGGAGTGGAAATGTTCCGATTCCATCATCAACGTCGCATTGAAAGACGACACTGTGGAGGAAATGAAGTGTTGTGGACTACATTCCAGTGTTATATTCTTTCTGTATTAATTTCTGAACAATTATGTTTTCTGTGTTGGGTACATGTGGGGACCTCAGATGTTTTTGTTTATTTCGTTGAAGTTTAGGGATATGGGGTCTAGGCAAGGACAGATAAAATCCACAGGAGGGTCCGATGGGTCGACCAGCCTGAATGTGGACATTTTGATTGTATTTTGTTTGCTGGGGTTTTCATATGTATTCAATTGCATCATAGCTTAAAATGTATTCATGAAGATGTATGAATTGATCTGGAGTACTTAGGTGGTCGCCTAGGGCAGAGGGGCCGTGAGAGAATTTTCCTGTCTTGACTGACTGATGGATATTTGGAATGAAAGCTGCCAGACAGGTTTTTCGCTCTTACACTCCATGACAATTTATTTACACTCCATGACAATTTATTTACACTCCATGACAATTTATTTACACTCCATGACAATTTATTTACACTCCATGACAATTTATTTACACTCCATGACAATTCATTTACACTACATGACAATTCATTTACACTCCATAACAATTTATTTACACTCCATAATAATGTATTTACACTACATACAAAAATGTGTCTATATAAACATGTGTTTAATCTCCATTAATTTTGGTTTATTGTTAAAGTTACTCAAGAGCAAGAATTGTTATTTGTCATAATCCTATTCTTTTTGTTTTCGAGACTTAATTAGTCTCGAAGGGGGGAAATATGTAGTATCTTAAGAGTCTAGGATTGTGCTGACGTTTACAAAATTGTGTAACAGCTGAACGTGGCTCTTTTTGCTGAAACATCTGGAAAGCATTACTAAATTCCTGGAAAAGAGGATATGTAATGGCCAGGGATTGGATGTTAGAATCACGCCATGCTCTGGCCATGTACGATATAATGCCATGTCTTGAACAGAGAGGGGGAACAGCAAAATACTGATTGGCTGTGCTGTCTCACAGATATCTGCAGAATCTGTCAAATTCTGATGCTGGAACCTTTGTTATAATAAACCTTTGTGAACAGAGTACAGTGTCGGCGGATCTTCTTATCATCACAAGCATGGACCAGCAAAAGTGTTTCTTTTAGTAACTACA
>NW_025539245.1:0-13982 GCF_020615455.1 Coregonus clupeaformis
CGGAAGTTTACATACACCTTAGCCACATACATTTCAACTCGGTTTTTCGAATGTGAAGAGAGGAATCATTTAGGAATAGAGGACACTAGTTCCACCTACAAAGAGGAAGAAGGGAATCGTTTTGGAAGAAAGGCTGGTAGTTCCCCCTACAAAAGAAAAGAGAGGACAAAGTACTGGGATGTTGTGGTGCCATATTCTTTCTATTTTTTAATAATGGATTTAATGGTGCTCCGTGTTCAAAGTTTCAGATATTTTTTTATAACCCAACCCTGATCTGTACTTCTCCACAACTTTGTCCCTGACCTGTTTGGAGAGCTCCTTGGTCTTCATGGTGCCGCTTGCTTGGTGGTGCCCCTTGCTTAGTGGTGTTGCAGACTCTGGGGCCTTTCAGAACAGGTGTATATATACTGAGATCATGTGACAGATCATGTGACACTTAGATTGTACACAGGTGGACTTTATTTAACTAATTATGTGACTTCTGAAGGTAATTGGTTGCACCAGATCTTATTTAGGGGCTTCATAGCAAAGGGGGTGAATACATATGCACGCACCACTTTTCCGTTATTTATTTTTTTAGAACTTCTTTAAACAAGTTATTTTTTTCATTCCACTTCACCAATTTGGACTATTTTGTGTATGTCCATTACATGAAATTCTAATAAAAATCAATTTAAATTACAGGTTGTAATGCAACAAAATCGACAAGGGGGGATGAATACTTTTGCAAGGCACTGTACTCATGTTACATATAATATGCCATTTAGCAGACGTTTTTATCCAAAGCGACTTACAGTCATGTGTGCATACATTTTTACGTATGGGTGGTCCCGGGGATCGAACCCACTACCCTGGCGTTACAAGCGCCATGCTCTACCAATTGAGCTACAGAGGACCACACATAATATAATAATAATATGCCATTTAGCAGACGCTTTTATCCAAAGCGACTTACAGTCATGTGTGCATACAGTTTTACGTATGTACTCAACATTTTAGTCATTATAGTCATTTAGCAGACGCTCTTATCCAGAGCGACTTACAGTTAGTGAGTGCATACAACATGTTACATGTACTCAACATTTACATGTCAAAACAGAGTATAATGTCCATAAAATGTCTCCCTGCACAGGAAAAATATTGTTTTCACATATCCAATTAACCTGTTTACTGGTTTTTATTGAGTAGGACTGTTGGACTTCCCAAGGTGATTGATTGGAGATGGACTGTATTGAAAATCTAAATACTCAGACAGGGATATACTGCCACCTTCTGGTGATCTTTTGAATTAACCCTGGTTGATTGTTCAATGGGTTTTTGTTGAAGATGTGCACTCTCACACGCTGCAATTTGCATGCTTGATTTAAAACGGTTTTATTTTATCCTGGGAACCAGTCTGTTTCTGCTCTCTTGCCAACTCCTCATGGAATTGTCTAAAATGACAAAAGCACAAACAAATCTGAGACCAGGCTAGTTTTGTTTATCTAGTTTAAGATAAATGTAATCTAAATTGATGTGTTTAGTGGAGGTTGCAAAGTGCTTTTAGCATTTGTTTGCAGCTATGTAGATTAGTAAATATAGTTGCACAAATGTTGTAGATTAAAATCTCAAAGGAAGCAGACGAATTCCAGATTTTTTAATGGCCACTATTTTAGAATTCTACCAATGTGTGGGGGGCATTCCAATAGAATTCAGAATTATTTCCAAATGATTGTTTCCATAGAGACGTTACAAACTAAGAGTGTAGAAATGTTGTCTTCATTCAAATATGCAAAGTGTTGATTCACTGCAAGACATGGAGGTGGTTCAGACCTATGCAGAGAAATATCTCATGAAGCTGACATTCTATGCAGAAGACGATCCTGCTTTCAATTTAGGTAAATATTTTTTGAAAATGTACAATTTGACATAGCCACCAATTTATACTTTTTTGTCAGAGTTATTTCAAACAATTTCATAGTTCCATTCTTTGTCTCATGATTGGGCAGTTTTCTTGAAGGAAACATATACATACTCCTACCCAACATACACAGTGACTGTGCGTCTGACCAACACAGCGGAGAAGCCTCTGACACAGCAGAACCTGCAGTGTGTGGCCCTCAGCATCCCATACCTCCACTACCGTCTCACAGGCCTTCCTTATGCCCCGGGTCTCCTCCACCTTGCCCACCTCCAGACAGACCCTCTACCCCTGGACTACAGCGTTTCAATTAGACCTACGCCAACCCTGGATCCCAGAAGGCAGACATGGGACAGTCTCTCTCTGGAACATTTCACTATTCCCCTGACCAAGATGTCTCTTCCTGAGGACCAGCTCCATGGCTCTCAGGGGGATAGCGGGAGCAGCATTATTACTGACTGGTTTCTCTGTGACGGGTCCTTTGTGCCAGACTTCCCAGGGAAGGAGTGGACCTCTGTGAACTACGGAGGCCTGGAGTTTATAAGGGCTTTCTCCCCAATCAGACAGACTGACGATGCAGCTGATATACTGGGAAGGTGTAATATCACTGATTACACTGCTTACGAGCAGTTTGTCTTCTCTATCGATGTGGACATCCTCAAGGCAAAAGGTCCTTCAGGAAGAGAGGAAGCTAGTCCTGCCTCCAAAAGGAAAGAGGGGAATAGTTTTGTAAGAGAGGTCACTAGTTTGGACGACAAATGGGACAAGGGGAATAGTTTAGAAAGAGAGGAAGCTAGTCCCGCCTCCAAAAGGGAAGAGGGGAATAGTTTTGTAAGAGAGGTCACTAGTTTGGACGACAAATGGGACAAGGGGAATAGTTTAGAAAGAGAGGATGCTAGTTCCGCCTACACATGGGAAGAGATGAATAATTTAGACAGAGAGGACACTAGTTCCACCTACAAAGAGGAAGAAGGGAATCGTTTTGGAAGAAAGGCTGGTAGTTCCCCCTACAAAAGAAAAGAGAGGACAAAGTACCGGGATGTACAGAAGCGAGGACCAAACCAAAGACGGGGAAGAAAGATAACTAAATTATCCTTAAGGCCTTAATATGGCCAGACTATGAAAGTTTAGATATGATTCAAAGTATTTTACAGTTTAAGTTGGAAGTTTACGTGCACCTAAGCCAAATACATTTAAACTCAGTTTTTCACAATTCCTGACATTTAATCCTAGTAAAAATTCCCTGTCTTAGGTCAGTTAGGATCACCACTTTATTTTAAGAATGTGAAATGTCAGAATAATAGTAGAGAGAATGATTTATTTCAGCTTTTATTTTTTTCATCACATTCCCAGTGGGTCAGAAGTTTACATACACTCAATAAGTATTTGGTAGCATTGCCTTTAAATTGTTTAACTTGGGTCAAACATTTCGGGTAGCCTTCCACAAGCTTCCCACAATAAGTTGGGTGAATTTTGGCCCATTCCTCCTGACAGAGCTGGTGTAACGGAGTCAGGTTTGTAGGCCTCCTTGCTTGCACACATTTTCAGTTCTGTCCACAAATTTTCTATAGGATTGAGGTCAGGGCTTTGTGATGGCCACTCCAATACCTTGACTGTGTTGTCCTTAAGCCATTTTGCCACAACTTTGGAAGTATGCTTGGGGTCATTGTCCATTTGGAAGACCCATTTGCGACCAAGCTTTAACTTCCTGACTGATGTCTTGAGATGTTGCTTCAATATATCCACATAATTTTCCTTCCTCATGATGCCATCTATTTTGTGAAGTGCACCAGTCCCTCCTACAGCAAAGCACCCCCACAGCATGATGCTGGCACCCCTGTGCTTACACCCGTGCTTCACGGTTGGAATGGTGTTCTTTGGCTTGCAAGCGTCCCCCTTTTTCCTCCAAACATATTGATGGTCATTATGGCCAAACAGTTCTATTTTTGTTTCATCAGACCAGAGGATATTTCTCAAAAAAGTACGATCTTTGTCCCCATGTGCAGTTGCAAACCGTAGTCTGGCTTTTTTATGGCGGTTTTGGAGCAGTGGCTTCTTCCTTGCTGAGCGGCCTTTCAGGTTATGTCGATATAGGACTCGTTTTCACTGTGGATATAGATACTTTTGTACCTGTTTCCTCCTGCATCTTCACAAGGTCCTTTGCTGTTGTTCTGGGATTCATTTGCACTTTTCGCACCAAAGTACGTTCATCTCTAGGAGACAGAACGCGTCTCCTTCCTGAGCGGTATGACGGCTGCGTGGTCCCATGGTGTTTATACTTGCGTACTATTGTTTGTACAGATGAACGTGGTACCTTCAGGCGTTTGGAAATTGCTCCCAAGGATGAACCAGACTTGTGGAGGTCTACCATTTTTTTTCTGAGGTCTTGGCTGATTTATTTTGATTTTCCCATGATGTCAAGCAAAGAGGCACTGAGTTTGAAGGTAGGCCTTGAAATACATCCACAGGTACACCTCCAATTGACTAAAATGATGTCAATTAGCCTATCAGAAGCTTCTAAAGCCATGACATATTTTTCTGGAATTTCCCAAGCTGTTTAAAGGCACAGTCAACTTAGTGTATGTAAACTTCTGACCCACTGGAATTGTGATACAGTGAATTATAAGTGAAATAATCTGTCTGTAAACAATTGTTGGAAAAATAACTTGTATCATTCACAAAGTAGATGTCCTAACCGAATTGCCAAAACTATAGTTTGTTAACAAGAAATTAGTGGAGTGGTTGAAAAACGAGTTTTAATGACTCCAACCTAAGTGCATGTACACTTCTGACTTCAACTGTATGTAGCTTCACTTGCAGAGATGAAAAGGCATAGCATCCTACTTTCAAAAAGGCACATTCACTGAATGTATGGTTTCAATGTTTTTACAATAAAACAGAACGACACCTACTCCCTGAATATTTTCTTTATTCTTTTTAAGTCAAAGTCCAAGGCATGTTAGAACATAACCAGGGGTGACAAAACAATATACAGTACATTAAACAAACTCCAACACATCTTTAGAAGCCAAACAGCATAGTTGTATTATCAGCAGAAAGACTGCATTCATACAAGCTAGTAAAGGTTTGTAATCACCTTTAATTAAAGGTAGACTCAGCAAAACTACATTGCCACAAGCAGCACTGGAGATATTGAGATGAGTGAGATGCAACACTTCGCTCTCAGACAGTCACACACAGTATCTGCGCATGTGCACGGGTTCACTTCACTGTTCACAGCGTGGTAGCCAGGGCATCAAAACAGCTGAGAACTTGAGCCTCACGCTTCAACGCTCTTAGTTGTGAAAATTGACCCACTATGCTGTTTACTTTCTGTATCTAGGTCATATCGCTGAGTCTACCTTTAAACCGAAACTAATTTCTCATTGTCTTTCATCAATTTGTCCTTAACGTACCCTAATGAAAGCCCTTTCCTGATAATTCAACAGTGAAAAAGGAAAAAACAACAGTTTTGGTGGTCACTTATAATTCAACTTTTGTGCATCTGTACAAAATCCCCCAGGTGAGGGAGAAGGCACGTTCCTTATTCATTTCCTTGAACTGTACTGCTGCTGAGCTTAGCATTTGTTTTCTAAACAATGTTCATAAATTAAATCCAGTCAATGAATTACTCCATTTCATCAGTCCCCTTCCATTCATGATTCTACCATTTTTCTTCTCACGCAAGAGTTAAGACATTTGTTTAGTTATTAATGGTGGTCCGGCATCAGCTTAGCATTTTATTTAAGTTCTTCAAATCGCCCATTGCAAAACCGGCAGTGTAAAACCAAAGCCATGTCTTGGCTACAAACTTTCTTCAATATCCAATATGACATGTATTAAATCTATTACTAATTTCCATTAGCGTTTAAGGTTTGTAGTGAACACTAAGATGAAGATTTGTGCAAATCTATCATTTTAATTTGCAGTGTAAACAATAGGGAATGTTTTACATGATTCAAGTCTACTTCTAATAAAATAATCCGAAAATGGATCTCGATAGTAGGCCAATGCTGCTATGCTAACTTTGACATTGACCCACAATGCATGACTGTTGCTTTGCCTGTAGCTACTTTAAGGTTTAAATAATGTAACAAGCTGTGTCTTTCTATATTTTGCCCCACCAACAGAGATTTGGCCATACTGTGTCCTATGACAGCCATCTACTGCTCTACCGTTACCACTTCTCTTCATGGGAACTATGTAGCCCTGCACGCACAAACAAGCCCCTTGTGGCATATGACGTAGTCTCTGGACTGTACTACCACTGGCATCAACTAAACATCCTACATCCCATCCAGAACGTTCATAGAACGTTGGGCAGATAGAGGGAGCAGAGTAGCATATTCTGGCCCAGCGCGGGGAAGCGTCTGAAGGCCTCCCAGGCGTCTGAGAAGATGTTGTACTTGAGGAAGACGCGGTGCTCCAGGCTGGTGGGCAGGCTGACGTCACGCGACATAATATAGACGCCGTCGTTGTGCAGCGTGCACGTGAGGTTCAGGCCCGACTTGGAGGTGTTGTCCTTCAGGTGGAGCCACTCCCCCGTGGTCACGTTGTAAGACTGTACCGTCAGCATGTCCTCCGTCTGGCTGGCCCGCCGCCCAGGACCTGGCTCCAGCTCGTGGGTGTACCCCCCCACCAGGTAGATGGTATCTTCCACCGAGAGCATCTGCTGCTTACGCACGTGGGCCGAGCAGGAGCGGAACACTGTCCAACTGTCAGAGGAGGGGCAATAGCGGAGCACGCTGGTATTCCTGTCTAGTAGATACAGAGAGAAACAATAACAGCATTTGTTACAATCATTTTAAAAGCAGTTGATATTTTGTCAAATGGACAAGCACTATTTGTGTAGCCTACAGTTCTTTATGTCTACTGTCTGTCTACATTGGACATTTTAGAAAAATGTTCTCGCTTCTGCTGGGAATTAAAATCACCCCCACTAACCTCTGGCAGTGTATCCTCCCATGACGTAGATCATGCCCTGGCACTCGCAGGCAGAGAACTCTGCCAGGGGGTCAGGCAGTGACGACACACAGGTCCACCAGTCCTGTTCAGGGCTGTAGCACTCCACAGTGCCCTGACACTGGCCTCCCACTGCATACAGCTTCCCTCGTACCGCCAGCAGCTTGAAGTTGGACCTGACCGGAGGAGAGACGGACATACAATAACATTACAGAATGGAGACATACTGTAGCCTATGTAGTTTGCTGGCTCAGCATCAAAGCAGTTTGAAGATCAAGACATCAGAACAGACTGGATATTCAAATCAAATCAAATTGTATTGGTCACATACACATATTTAGCAGATGTTATTGCGGGTGTAGTGAAATGCTTGTGTTCCTAGCTCCAACAGTGCAGTAGTATTGGAGCTCAAGACAGGGACAGACTGCATAGAGGTCTATTCATATAGCTGACCTGTACTGACCTCTTCTGGTTCAGGGGGGCTACCTGGTTCCATTCATTCCTACAGGGGTTGTAGCAGTGTGCAGCTGAGATCTCCTGGCTGGTCATTCTGTACCCACCGACAATGAACAGGTAGTTGTCTAACACGGCTGAGCCGTAGCCTCTCACATTGACCATGTCAGAGGGCAGGTTGTTAGCGAGCGGCTTCCAGCGTTGCTCCACTTCCCCATACCTCAGCATGGACCAGGGCTCGTCCTGGTCTGGTAGGTCCAGAGCCAGACAGGTGAAGAGTCCGATAGCCACCAGAGTGGCCGTGCCTTTCATACGCATCTCTCTAACCTGGTTGCGCAGGGCAGCAGGTAAGTCGCTGAACTCTGGTTTCCGCAGCATCGGGTGGTAGTGACAGCTCATGTATCTGAGACAAGCGTTGCGTAGATCATGAGTTCCATATACCTCAGATAGGCTGTAGAGTTCCACACAATTCTCTTGTCGAATTTCAGACGAAATGAGTTTTAGAATAGAGGTGACTTGCAAAAAAGAAGCAGTCTCAATCAGGTCTTCCAGGGTCTCGTTGACTACTTTCACTTTGGAGGTGTTGATAAACTCCAGGACCAGCTCGAGCCCTGGCACACTCAGCCCCTGCAGTTGCACTGAATCCTCTCTGGACTCGCGCATCCCAGAGCTGTACAGTGCACGGAAGTAGTCGCTTTTTTCTATTAACTTGCTTTTGTTGACGTTGTACGTTTTGTCATCCATAACAATTACGATTATTTGTTCAGATGACATGTTTAGTGGTTGGGTTAGCTAGCTAGTGTTGTCAAGTGATCGGTTTTGTTGACTGTCCTCTTCCGGCCTCGATCTGTTAATGACGGCCTGTCACAGTTAACATTTCTCAGGCGCAGGGGTGGTCTGCAACTCCAGTCGCACCGCAGTCACCAGGCCTATATATGGTAATGTTCAGCCCATACGTCTGGATGATTGCCTGGTTAATTTCAACTCAGTTATGAGTGTGCTAGATAGCTAGCAAGAGGCTAAGAGTAACTTGGAAATCTAGCTAACGTTAGCCTTTATCTTTCAAAAACAGCTGGTATTATCTCGGCATAGATCCAAAGAAGATGTTTTGCTGTACCATGTGGCCATTTTTAAGATGTATATATTGGATAACACACTTTCCTTGCATTGTCGAGATAATCTGCAGAAAGCTGCAGTTGGTTTTTGAGGAGAAATTGGCCAGCATCTTTCATGTTTTGATCCTGTGGGTAGCGTCACTTCCTTGCTCAACCGGAAACCACCGTTTTCTTCTTCGTGTAAAGACAATGCCATGCAGATTGGTACAAGATGTATCGCTGCCACCAACTGGCACTTGCACTCGACAGGTGCTAGCCACCAGTAATACAACATGTTCCTATACTTTTCTTCACCAAATATTCAGGGAACCAGGTACATTGAAACCAACAGTTTCCAACTATCAACTACATAAACTTGCAATGAAGTAAGACATTGTAGTGTATAGCCTCTGTGGGACCCGACACACAGCTCATCTACATTTTTATATTTTTAGTCATTTAGCAGACGCTCTTATCCAGAGCGACTTACAGTTAGTGAGTGCATACATTTTCATACTGGCCCCCCGTGGGAAACGAACCCACAACGCTGGCGTTGCAAGCGCCATGCTCTACCAACTGAATTACACGGGGGGCTCAGCCTGAGCCTACCCAACAGGGACATGTTTATTGGGGTTTGATGTATGATACAGTATTTTACTGTTAGCATAATGGCTATATGGACAGCAGGCAAGCATGGTGCATTACTGCCACCCAGTGATGAAATATGTAACTGTTTTGCACTTCGCTGAGTAGGCCTTTTGGAGTACCAATGATAGATATTTTAATCACAATTTAACAGTAGAGTAGTAGGTGTAATATTCATATGTGTCACCATACTGAATTGTAATTGGATGCATCATACTGTGCAATGATTGGTTAAGACCACCCAGGTGGTGAGGTCATTCTAAGATGATCATGGCCAGAGACACATGGACATGCACGTTATAGCTAGTTAATAAAGAGGTACGTTTATAAATATCCTGTCGTCCTGCATTTTATTATTTTGTACAAAGCATACAAAACAAGACATGGTGTCAGAGTAAAAGGACTAAAAGATGGATTTTGCTGGAGTTCCTTCACCTCGAATGGATTGGGGGGTCTACAAATCTACCCGATGCATGGCGTAAGTTCAAACAGCATGTGGAGCTGATGTTCACGGGTCCTCTGAAGGAAAGAGGAGAAGAGGAAAAGTGCAGCTACCTGCTCCTCTGGATCGGTGAAAAAGGGAGAGACATTTACAACACATGGACACTTACCGAGGCTGAATCAAAGGTACTGAAAACATACTACGATCGTTTTGAAGCATATGTTTTGCCAAAGACCAATACAATTTTCGCTAGGTACAAATTCCATGAGAAAGTACAAGGCGCTAGTGAATCGTTTGAACAGTTTGTCACTGAGCTGCGTCTGCTTGTGAAAGACTGTGATTATGCAAACAAGGATGAGATGGTCAGGGACCGTATTGTATTTGGAATACAATCACCGCGAGTGAGAGAGAAACTTTTGAATGTTGGATCAGAGTTAACGCTGGACAAAGCTATCGACATAGCCAGATCTCACGAGCTAGCACAGGTTCAGATGAAAACCATTTCAGGCGGCAGCATGAGCGCATCACGTGAACAAGCAGTGCACGCAGTCAGGCAGACATCAAAGCACACCTCCAGTGCCCAGAGAGCATGTTTCAGAACGGAGACAGACAGAACTCCAAAACAGAGCGACACAGACTCCAAAACGCCCCAAAACATGTGGATATTGTGGATACAAAGTGCATGGCGAACAGGGGAATTGCCCAGCTAAAGGCAAACAGTGTACTAAATGTGGAAAATGGAATCACTTTGCAAAAGTGTGCAGAGTTTACCGTGGAAAAACAGTACATACAGTGAGTGAAGATGAAATGTCAATCAAAGAGTCAAATGCTGATGAACTGTTTATTGATTCAGTGACACAGAAAAGTCAGATATCAGAGACAGAGCAAGCCTTTGCTGACATTGGAGATAGGAAGACAAGGCACAGAGCTAAAATTCAAACTAGACACTGGTGCACAAGTAAACATTATTCCTCTGAGTAAGTACAGAAGCTTGACATCTGAGTGTGAGCTACAGCCCACCACGCGCAGACTGACTGGTTATGGTGGTGAACAGCTCCCAGTAAAAGGCACATGCACTCTCAAATGCAAATACAAGGAAAGGGACATGATGTTGGACTTTTACGTTGTTGACACTCGAGCACCTGCAGTGCTAGGTCTTAAAGCATGTTTAGACATGGACCTTATCAAGCTAGTTTTATCAGTGACAGCACCAGTAGAGATAGAGAATGTCATGGAGGAGTTTGCTGATGTTTTTACAGGAATAGGACTATTCCCAGGAGAATGTACCATTCACCTTAACCCAGACGCAACCCCCGTGATCTACCCACCGAGAAAGATTCCACTTGCTCTCCGCGCCCGTCTGAAGAAAGAGTTGGAGAGCATGGAGCAATCTGACATCGTCACCAAGGTTACAGAACCGACGGATTGGGTCAACGCGTTAGTGGTGGTGGAGAAACCACGGACAGGCAAGCTCAGAGTATGTCTCGACCCAAGAGACTTGAACAAGGCTATCAAACGCCCCCATTACCCCTTACCGACGCTAGATGGCATCACACACAAGCTAGCGGGCGCACGCTACTTCAGTGTCATGGACGCCAGATCAGGCTACTGGGCTATCAAGCTCACAGAAGAGTCATCTAAGCTCACAACGTTCAACACACCGTTTGGACGCTACAGGTTCGGTCGCCTGCCTTTTGGGATTATCTCAGCCCAAGACGAGTTTCAGCGAAAGATCGACGAGGTGTACGAAGGCCTCGGCGAGTCGTGGCAATTGTGGACGACATCCTTGTCTATGGTCGAACCAAAGAGGAACACGACAGAAACCTCAGCGCGATGCTGCAAAGGTCCCGCGAGAGAGGAGTCCGGCTCAACCCCGAGAAGAGCACAGTCGGCGCTACAGAGGTCAGCTACTTCGGGCATCTTCTCACAGCGAATGGAATCAAGCCAGATCCGTAGAAGATCTCAGCCATAAAGGAAATGGAGCCACCAAAGAACCGCGCAGAGCTGGAAACAGTGCTTGGCATGGTCAACTACTTAGCCAAGTTCGCACCCAGCCTCTCCAATGCTAATGCACCTTTGCGTCAGCTGCTAAAGCAGTCCAGTGAGTTCCTCTGGGACAACCAACACGACATCGCTTTCCAGAAAGTGAAAGACTTGATCACGAGAGAACCAGGACCAATCCTTGCCTACTACGACCCCAACAAAGAGCTCAGACTCCAGGTGGATCGCGTCCAAAGTATGGACTAGGGGCAGTGCTACTGCAAGAAGGAAAACCCATCGGCTACGCTTCCAAATCTCTACAGACTGTGAAATCAACTACGCTCAAATCGAAAAGGAGCTGTACGCCATTCTGTTCGGATGTAAGCGTTTCCATCAGTATGTCTATGGACGACAAGTCATTGTGGAATCAGACCACAAGCCCCTCGAGTCAATCATGAGGAAACCGTTAGCGCAGCCCGCCAAGGCTACAGAGAATGATCCTTCAACTACAAAAATACGACTTCACAATCACTCACCGTCCAGGCAAAGACATCCCTGTCGAGACACACTCTCCAGGGAAGTTTCTTACCTACAAGGACAGCAGCCTCAGTGAAGGCATGGACATGCAGGTGCACACTGTGTACAGCAACTTACCAGTTAGTGACACAAAACTGAAGGAGATCCGAGCAGAAACAGAAAAAGACACACAACTCACACAGCTGAGGAAAGTCATACAGTCAGGATGGCCTGAGGGAGAGGAGAAAATGCCCTCAGAGCGTCTCAGAGTTCTGGAACCATCGTGACGAACTATCACAGATCAACGGGAATCATTTTCAAAGGAGAGAAAATCATCATTCCTACCAGTCTCAGAGAAGAGATTTTGACAAAGATCCATGCTGGACACATGGGCATGGAAAAGTGCAAACAGAGAGCACGGGACATTTTGTTTTGGCCCGGAATGTGCAAACAAATAGAGGACATGGTTGGTAAATGCCCCACGTGTCTTGAACGACGCCCCTCGAACACCAAAGAGCCAATGTTACCTCACCGTATCCCAGACCGACCCTGGCAGGTCGTGGCAACCGATCTGTTCACGTGGAACAACGAGGACTACATTATAACAGTGGACTACTACAGCAGATACTTTGAACTCGACAAGCTTCACAGCACCACATCTGCAGCTGTGATACACAAGCTGAAAGCAGCCTTTGCCAGGCATGGCATTGTAGAGACTTTAATATCTGACAATGGGCCCCTGTTACAAATCAAATGAGTTTGAATCCTTCACAAAAGCATGGGAGTTCACACGTCACCACAAGCCCACATTACCCTCAAAGTAATGGCCTTGCTGAAAAATCTGTGCAGATCGCTAAATCACTCATGGACAAAGCAAAAGCAGACAAGAGAGACCCCTACCTCAGTCTCCTTGAATACCGCAACACTCCAGTTGACAACTTCAAATCACCAGCCCAGCTGTTGATGAGCCGCAGACCTCGCTCAATCCTCCCCAGCACCAACCAGCAGCTGCAACCTGAGGTCGTCAGCTACAAGGAAGTGCATGCAAAACGTGCACAGAGACAGCAACAGCAAAAGCGATACTACGACAGGTCAGCCAGACCACTGCCACCACTGAACGACGGAGAGTCAGTTAGAATCCAGGAGCATGGCTACTGGAAGCCAGCAGTCGTCATCCAACCAGCTGACACTGAACGTTCATATCACGTTCGCACCGGAAGGAGCGGTGTACCGCCGCATCGTCGGGTCACCTACTGAACACAAAAGAACAACACACTGACGAGATGAACTGTTCCCCTGAAAGAGAACGGGATGGACTAAACACAGACACAACACAACATACACCATACTTACCTGCAACACCACAAGAACTGTTGACTGACACAGAAGCATGCTCAGCTTCATATCACACAAGGTCAGGAAGAGAGGTCAAGCCTAGAGCTGTCCTAGACCTGTGAAATGTCAAAGGGTGTAGGCGGATCGCTGCCCTAAAAGAGTTTCCAGACTGTAAACTTGTTATGAAAGTTAACTTGAAATGCTTTGGTATTGTATTTGTTTGATATGTTGAGATGTCATTGCTACAGTGAAAAGCTGAGTTGCTGAGAAATATTTGTTCTAAAAATAACAATATGCTGAATCATTGTTTGTCTGTTATGTTGATGCAGTTGGTGCAGTTTAAATGGTTACTTACCTCGAGTTCAAACTACAGAGCATATATTCAAAAGAAACGCTTTATTGTTCCACATATTTTTTTTTTTTTTAAAAGAAGGGGGATGTAATATTCATATGTGTCACCATACTGAATTGTAATTGGATGCATCATACTGTGCAATGATTGGTTAAGACCACCCAGGTGGTGAGGTCATTCTAAGATGATCATGGCCAGAGACACATGGACATGCACGTTATAGCTAGTTAATAAAGAGGTACGTTTATAAATATCCTGTCGTCCTGCATTTTATTATTTTGTACAAAGCATACAAAACAAGAC
>NW_025539246.1:0-13977 GCF_020615455.1 Coregonus clupeaformis
GGATATGTACAGTGGGAAAAAAAGTATTTAGTCAGCCACCAATTGTGCAAGTTCTCCCACTTAAAAAGATGAGAGAGGCCTGTAATTTTCATCATAGGTACACGTCAAATATGACAGACAAAATCAGGAAAAAATATCCAGAAAATCACATTGTAGGATTTTAATGAATTTATTTGCATATTATGGTGGAAAATAAGTATTTGGTCAATAACAAAAGTTTCTCAATACTTTGTTATATACCCTTTGTTGGCAATGACACAGGTCAAACGTTTTCTGTAAGTCTTCACAAGGTTTTCACACACTGTTGCTGGTATTTTGGCCCATTCCTCCATGCAGATCTCCTCTAGAGCAGTGATGTTTTGGGGCTGTCGCTGGGCAACACGGACTTTCAACTCCCTCCAAAGATTTTCTATGGGGGTTGAGATCTGGAGACTGGCTAGGCCACTCCAGGACCTTGAAATGCTTCTTACGAAGCCACTCCTTCGTTGCCCGGGCGGTGTGTTTGGGATCATTGTCATGCTGAAAGACCCAGCCACGTTTCATCTTCAATGCCCTTGCTGATGGAAGGAGGTTTTCACTCAAAATCTCACGATACATGGCCCCATTCATTCTTTCCTTTACACGGATCAGTCGTCCTGGTCCCTTTGCAGAAAAAACAGCTCCAAAGCATGATGTTTCCACCCCCATGCTTCACAGTAGGTATGGTGTTCTTTGGATGCAACTCAGCATTCTATGTCCTCCAAACACGACGGAGTTGAGTTTTTACCAAAAAGTTATATTTTGGTTTCATCTGACCATATGACATTCTTCCAATCCTCTTCTGGATGTACTCTAGCAAACTTCAGACGGGCCTGGACATGTACTGGCTTAAGCAGGGGGGACACGTCTCGCATTGCAGGATTTGAGTCCCTGGGCGTAGTGTGTTACTGATGGTAGGCTTTGTTACTTTGGTCCCAGCTCTCTGCAGGTCATTCACTAGGTCCCCCCGTGTGGTTCTGGGATTTTTGCTCACCGTTCTTGTGATCATTTTGACCCCACGGGGTGAGATTTTGCGTGGAGCCCCAGATCGAGGGAGATTATCAGTGGTCTTGTATGTCTTCCATTTCCTAATATTTGCTCCCACAGTTGATTTCTTCAAACCAAGCTGCTTACCTATTGCAGATTCTGTCTTCCCAGCCTGGTGCAGGTCTACAATTTTGTTCCTGGTGTCCTTTGACAGCTCTTTTCTGTCTTGGCCATAGTGGAGTTTGGAGTGTGACTGTTTGAGGTTGTGGACAGGTGTCTTTTATACTGATAACAAGTTCAAACAGGTGCCATTAATACAGGTAACGAGTGGAGGACAGAGGAGCCTCTTAAAGAAGAAGTTACAGGTCTGTGAGAGCCAGAAATCTTGCTTGTTTGTAGGTGACCAAATACTTATTTTCCACCATAATTTGCAAATCAATTCATTAAAAATCCTACAATGTGATCTTCTGGATTTTTTTTTCTCATTTTGTCTGTCATAGTTGACGTGTACCTATGATGAAAATTACAGGCCTCTCTCATCTTTTTAAGTGGGAGAACTTGCACAATTGGTGGCTGACTAAATACTTTTTTTCCCCACTGTATATATGTGTGCAATCTAAGTGTCACATGATCTGTCACATGATCTCAGTATATATACACCTTTTCTGAAAGGCCCCAGAGTCTGCAACACCACCAAGCGAGCGGCACCATGAAGACCAAGGAGCTCTTCAAACAAGTCAGCAACAAAGTTGTGGAGAAGTACAGATCAGGGTTGGGTTATAAAAATATATCAGAAACTTTGAACATCTCACGGACCACCATTAAATCCATTGTAAAAAATTGAAAGAATATGGCACCACGACAAACCTGCCAAGAGAGGGCCGCCCACCCAAAACTCACGGACCAGGCAAGGAGGGCAATAATCAGAGTGGCAACAAAGAGACCAAAGATAACTCTGAAGGACATGATTACTTCTTAGATTATTTGCAAAAAAACATACTTGACACCTTTCTGTTTTCTCAATGATATTCAATCAGAATTGAAAAAGCATCAGTTTGTTCCACATGCGCAAGTCAGGGACCACTATGACAACACACCAAATGCGTTTGATGGATCCTTTTTGTCTTCTTGTAATTCCTCTTAATGGGAAGGTAATCCAAAAGTAACTAAAAGTGAGTTTGGGTAATCCAAAAGTTGCATTACTGAATATTATTTTGGACAGGTAACTAGTAACTGTAATGGATTACATTTAGAAAGTAACCTACCCAACCCTGCACACAAACACACTCGCACACACAGTATGTAATCAGATCAGGTTTGTATTAATGTCTTCCACGTTACGGTGGTGACGGGAATGTCTCTCTCCCCTTTGACCCTGTCTGTTCCCAAGGCAGCACAGTCTCATGTCCTCCCTCACCCCATTACTGACCAGCACATACAGCACTGGGTCCACCACACTGTTCAAGCTGGACAGGGCCAGCGTGCACGAGAAGGGGGAAGTGCATGTTCTGCTCAAACTCACAGTACCTCTGTTCGTCCATGTGGTAGTAGGCCAGAGAGCGGTCAGCAGGAGGAGGTGGTAGGGGCGAAGCACACAGAGAAGATCCCGATCACCCCGAAGGAGAGCAGCCGTACCTTCCTCTTAGCCTGCTCCGCCAGCCCTCGCTCTGCTTCACCTGGCCCAGGATCCTCCAGTAACACAGCCCCAGCACCAGAAGGGGCAGCAGGAAGCCGATGCCCACCCGCAGCAGGTTGAACAGGGCCACGGGCTGCGGCATGGGGTAGGTCTCGTAGCAGCGGTCCTGCGTGTCATCGTGGGCGTCCTGCAGGTTGTCCTTGAACAGCACTTAGGCCGTGTGCGCGGACATGACAGCCACGCATACGACCAGACACAGCACCCAGGCGTAGCACACGCTGCGGAAGGCCTTGGTCCTCAGGGGGTAGGTGACGGCCAGGCAGCGTCCACAGAGATGCAGCACAGCAGGTAGATGCTGAGGTACATGTTGGAGTAGTAGAAGAAGCCGGCCACGCTGCAGGAGAGGCTGCCCAGGCTCCAGTGGTGGTCCCGGTGGTAGTAGTTTATCCAGAGAGGCATGGTGAGGATATAGAGTAGGTCAGACAGGGACAGGTTGAGCAGGAATACCCCAGGACGTTCTGGCTGCGGACCTGCTGGACGATGGGGCCAAGGGTCAAGAGGTTAAAGGCCAAGCCCAGGATAAAAGCCAGGATGTAGATGCCCATCAGGAAGTCACTGAAAGGGCTTTTAGAGATTGTCACGCAAGTGAAGTTCAAGTTAGTTTTATCCATTTGTTTCTCCATCTTTGTTCAGGTCCAAACTGGAGTAGTTCCTGAAAAGACAGACAAGTATATTTTGTATGTAATTCGTGTAAAATAAAATACAGTATGAATCGCTCGTGATGTATGAACCCTGATCAGAAAAGCTATATTATCACCTGTGTTCAAAATGTAGTTTAGGTCATCTATGCAAAAAATGTAACCTTTATTTAACCAAGAAAGTCGTATTTAGACACAGTCTCTTTTACAAGGCCATGACTCATAAATGAGACAGCCAAGTCTCTCTTTCCTTGAACTTCCTGTAGTCTAATTTATCAGAAAGTTACTCACCTAGGGATCGATTCAATCTGCATCGCGGAAGTTCAGCTTTACAGCGTGACTGAAATTTAAAGGCAATGTTCCCCTTTAGTGGAGCTAAACGCTGCATATATCGGGTTATTCGAAATTACCTTAACATTTATAATCGCAGAATCTGTAACGCTTCAGTTTCACAGATTCAATAGAGCCAAAAAGTATATCATAGAGACACATATAAATAGACCCACAATACTGCGTAACACATATCAATTGAACGCAGTTGAACTCATCCCTCAAAAGATGACATCCTCTTACTCACAATAATTACTCACAATCCTAAAAAGAAATCCCAGTATCCAGCTCATCACACTTTGTACCAACCCCATTTTGTTAACAAAATCATTTATGTGTCAAAAAGATAAAACCCTTTGACCATCCACTCTAACACAGTCAAAACTGTAACATACTATTTGAGCTTGATAATGGGCTCTGGATGAAAAATATAAGTCTACCCTTCAAGAGTGGGTCTCTGAGGTTGAGTAATAGTCTCACCGATATCGATTTGAGCTTTATTGCAGTGCAACTGTCTAACTCCAAATTGCCTGTGAAAGTATCTCCCCACTTTTAACCCCTTTGTGTGAAAAGTTTCACCAATTTCAGGCTTTGTGACCTTCTATATTTTCTGACCCCCTCAGTGCATGATAGCAGTTACTGTCATGGGGTTCAGGACCTTATGATTTGACTAAAACGTGTCATGGAAATATTGGCTCCCACCTTCTAACGGTTTATATTACCTTATGTTAATGCCGCTGTCAGATAATTGCATCTAAATTTGCCATGGATATTGCTCTGCATGATTTCAAACTGGCTGACAATCTGCCACAGCAGAGGTTGGGATTCGTGGGAGAGCATTTGCACTTCATTGTGACGTTTGATGTGCCAGAGCTAGACCCTGTGATTGGATTAACTAGATATTTGGAGGCAATAAGATCCATTGACAGCAGGACAGTTCGTAGGTTTAATGCTTATTTAAATACTTTACTGTAGTGTAAGGACGGACATTCAGTAATTCTATAGAGTTCATAGGGGTGTTGTGGTCATAGAGGGAAGAAATCTGTCCTGCGGCAGTAACTTTATCAATCATTGGTGATGACATTCGGGCTGATAATCAAATCTAAGTTTCTGTTCTAGCATTCTCCTGAAATAGACAGGCAAGTCTGACTATCACAAGAAACAAACATCATAATTAAAATCTAAATCCCAATTTGATTCTGGGAAACATGGTAGCAATAATGTGATGGATATCTATGTTCCTTTCAATACCACATACACCAAAATGTGTTTTTAGATTATTAGTAGCACAATCACATAATTACCTTTTCAGGTCTCTGGTGGAGTAATACAAAGTCTTATTTTTTGTTGTTGATTGCACTAAAAGGTGTTGATTGGTATTGAGGACTAGTTTGGTTCGAGCTCAAATTGGAGAAAGAACGAGTTATGAAAGATAAGACATGAAATCATTTCTATTTTTTTCTTTATGGGGCTGAGAAGATGATGTTGATATGTTCCATCCACCTCCTACTCAGGCTTTGTTGTTGTCAGTGTGCAGAAACAGAAGGCCCTTAATGGAATAAGTGAATGATAGGAAGGAAGTTTGATTTCTCATCCAGTCTCACGAATTGAGATGCCATTTGGAAGTAGAGCAGAGTGTGTGTGTGTGTGTGTTGTGCGAGCGGGTGCCAGGCAATGTACAGATGTTATGATTTGATCCAGTTTGGTAAAGCAGGGAAATAATCCTGCAGCAACAGAAAATGTGATTTATAATGTGGATTATAATTAATGGAAAATTTTGTAGGGGTTTATACATTTTTCTTGAGAGAAATTCCAAACATTTACATTTACGTCATTTAATAGACGCTCTTATCCAGAGCGACTTACAAATTGGTGCATTCAACTTAGGATAGCCAGTGGGACAACCACCCTTTTTTTTAAATGGGGGGTTGGGGGAGGGTGGGGTTGAAGGATTACTTTTATACTATTCCAGGTATTCCTTAAAGAGGTAGGGTTTCAAGTGTCAGAAGCCTTCTTAAACCTCAAATACACTACAAGTTTACACTATCCTACGCGCTTAGAATTTGTTTTGCTATCTAGAACACTTTTTGGTTCAAGGTAGAACACTTTTAGTTCCAGCTAGAACCACCTATAGGGGTCCATGTAGAGCCCGTTCCACAGATGGTTCTACATGGATCCCAAAAGGGTTCTACCTGGAACCAAAAATGGTTCTCCTATGGGGACAGCCGAAGAACCCTTTTGGAACGTGTACACGTGTAAGTATGGGTGTGTTGGTGTGTATTTGTAACCGTGGTATTCCCCTCTTAGTAACAAGGATCGCTAATGTTCCGTTGACTAAATTCATAATGCATCCTGTTGATACGAACCTTGTCCATGTTCTGACACGACACAACATAGTACATGATACTGTAACTCTGTGACCACTGTGCATGTGTTCTTGATTACTGTACTGTTGTGGTTACCCTTCGCTCGAACACAGTTCCATTTCCTCTTTCTTAAAAAAACCCCAACTGTGTTTATATTTAAATGATACTTGCGGAATGCCTGTCCAAACATGTACATTCCAGTGCATTACTGGAGAACACTGGAGGTCTACTTTCTCAGGCAAGCTTTGGTTATGTCTCGTGTTTGACCTGAAGAATGCACTTTTTTAAGCTATCTGTCCTGTCTCATAAATAAAGCTTCATGAATGTTAGTGTAGCAGGCTACCCTTCATAAGCAGTCTGTAACTCTACATGCTACCTGCCTTGCGTTCTCTCCCACAAGATTCTCTGTCTGCTGTATGTCAGATTTATACACCATCTTGGTTAACTCCCTGAGATTGTGTGTGTACTTTACTCCTTGTATTGTTTGTATTCTCTTATTCATGTCAAATGAACCTTGCTTAGCACCTAGAAGAGTACATTTGACAGATACTATATGTAATATCTACCCACTGAAGCCATCCTTACTAGCCCTCTAAAGACCGCTTCTAATGTGGATTTCACTTAATTACATCCGTCTAGCAGTATGTTAATGTTCTCTTAACCAAACACACAGGCTTGAACTCTCAGACGTCCAGTGACAGCTGGAAGTAAGATCTCTCAGGTCAGTGTCGTGTCCCAACGGTCTCAAAGCATAACTCATTTATATCCTTGAAAAGGTCCACTTCTTTCTCAATCAGCAGACTGTCCTCCACATTTCCACAGTTCTCAGAATCAACCCTCTGTTTTGCCCTTTAAGCACCTGTGGGAGCAATTTGCATGTTTTCGAACATTTAACCAGTCAATGGCTCAGACCTCTTTAGTCTAATCATTTAGGAAGACTGACTCACACTGCTACCGTCTAGTCATCCTTCCTTTTACCACCGTCATCCTGGGGCTAGAACAACAGGGAAAAGGGTGTGTTGGGGGAGGGGAGTTATTTTAGGACGGAATTAAAATTAAACTTTTCAGCGCAATGTTTCGGTAGAATATTTAAGAAGCGCACACCTACATCTGTGAGGAGATTGAACTGAGACCTAAAGGACTCTCCGATCAATTTGAGAGAATATTTTTGTGTCTTATTTTCTAAAACATACAGTGATACTGTGTACTAACTTTTAGTGAATGTATTAACTCCATCAGAGAGTAAAATGTTGACAAAAGCTTTATCATTCTTTCAGCTACACTTTTTATCACTTCTGAGTCCTGACCACTGTTTTACAAGTCCTCACCTGTCAGTTGTGGGACTTAGCTTGTTGTCGACAATGGTTCTCAAAGTGGGTCAAGAACTTCTGTCTCCTTCAGTAACCCTCAGGCACAGGAGATTTCCATTCAGACAGCCTGAGGGGAGGCTTCAGAACCTTTGAGGTACTGCCAGACCATTAGAGTCCCACATGATGACAGGAAGAGAGCTGCGACCACTCCAGTTAGAAATGCTCTGGTGAGAGAAGACAACCGACAGACTGATGTTTTCAACCCAGTACACGTCCTCTGTGATGGGAAATGCCAACCATTAGCAGTCAGTCCACTCACTGAAGTCAAGATGTCAGACAGACAGCCATGCACGAGAGAGACAGAGAGAGAATAAGTCAGACACGAGAGTGGAAGAGAAGAGTGATGTTTAGGGGAGGAGGGAGTTTTCAGCATACAAGTGCATCTTTAAAGTAATGACTTTAGGGCGGGGGGTAAAGACTAGGCTATACCCCTGTCCCACACTAACTCCCCAGCACCTCCAGATGGATCTTTCAAACTGATACTGAAACGTACAACTTGACACGTAGTCAGACAGACCACAATGGTAGTTTCCTCCCGCAGGGAGACAACAAAGAGAGCTAATAACAGCAACATATACTCTAGACATGCAGGCATTGTGAGTCAATAATACAATGGAAGAAAATGATCTTTAGATGTGTGTAATGGGTGCCTAATGGGCTATTCCTGTGGCGTAGAGGTCCGATACACACGTCAACCGGACTGAAACCATCAGTGAAAATGCCGAAATGATTCCACACGCGTCAGTTGACCGTCCCTAACGTCATCGCCGTACCAGAAGTAAACCACATCTGGAGATCACATGACTTGGACAGCATCTACTTATTAATACAGGAGGTAAATATGTTATCACAGTCAAAAATTAATCTGAGAATGGGAAGCGAATATCCTGTATAAACTGACTCTCCCACACTCTGTGTAAACATTTATCATTCTATCTTTGAATGTTGTCTTGTAATAATCTCTCAATATGCACGTGAGGTTGAATGCTTAACAGCTGTTTCAAATATTTTTTTAAATGAAAGTTGCTGTAGGGAGATGTACAGGAATGCATGAAGGTACAGTGCATTCGGAAAGTATTCAGACCCCTTCTCTTTTTCCAATTTTTTTATATTACAGCCTTATTCTAAAATTGATTAAATTATAATTTTTTCCTCATCAGTCTAAACACATTGCCCCATAATGACAAATCGAAATAAGGTTTTTGGACATTTTTGCATTAATTTAAAATTAAAAATCTGAAATACCTTATTTACATAAGTATTCAGACCCTTTGTTATGAGACTCAAAATTGAGCTCGGGTGCATACTGTTTCCATTGATCATCCTTGAGATGTTTATACAACTTGATTGGAGTCCACCTGTGGTAAATTCAATTGATTGGACATGATTTGGAAAGGAACACACCTGTCTATATAAGGTCCCACAGGTGGAATTGTCTGTAGAGCTCCAAGACAGGAGCTCCAAGACAGGATTGTGTTGAGAAACAGATCTGGGGAAGGTTACACAAACATTTCTGCAGCATTGAAGGTCCCCAAAAACACAGTGGCCTCCATCATTCTTAAATCGAAGAAGTTATGAACCACCAAGACTCTTCCTAGAGCTGGCCGCCCAGCCAAACTGAGCAATCGGGGGAGAAGGGCCTTGGTCAGGAAGGTGACCAAGGACCCGATGGTCACTCTGACAGAGCTACAGAGTTCCTCTGTGGAGATGGGAAAACCTTCCAGAAGGACAACCATCTCTACAGCACTCCACCAATCAGACCTTTATGGTAGAGTGGCCAGACTGGGGGCGAGGTTCACCTTCCAACAGGACAACAACTCTAAGCACACAAACAAGGAAACACAGGAGTGGCTTCGGGACAAGTCTCTGAATGTCCTTGAGTGGCCCAGCCAGAGCCCGGACTTGAACCCGATCGAACGTCTCTGGAGAGACCTGAAAATAGCTGTGCATTGACACTCCCCATCCAACCTGACAGAGCTTGAGAGGATCTGCAGAGAAGAATGGGAGAAACTCCTCAAATACAGGTGTGCCAATCGTCATACCCAAGAAGACTCTAGGCTGTATTCGCTGCAAAAGGTGCTTCAACAAAGTACTGAGTAAAGGGTCTGAATACTTATGTAAATGTGATATTTCCGTTTTTTTTTTGTAATGAATTTGCAAACATTTCTAAAAATCTGTTTTTGCTTTGTCATTATGGGGTATTGTTCATTACTTCATTACTTTCATTTAGGAAGCTCATTGGATACTACCCTCTCACAGAGAGGGAAAAAAATTGTTCACTTTTCCAGACAGCTACAGCTAATAATTGGCTAGCCTGTAGCTACTAGCTTCGTTAAGTTTAGGTAGCAGTGAACTGAATATTTATAGCTGGCTAATCAGCATGGATATCAGAAAATGGCTAGGCACTGCCAAGAGCAAAAAAACAGAGGACCACCATGTCGAGTGCGATGCCAAGCTCACCGAGCAGCCCACTGGGCCTACCACCGTGGTTGAGGAGCCTAGCAGAAAATGTAATACCCGCCCATCCCCCCACGCTGCCTGCTGACCAACAAGATTGAGAAGAGCCAGGCCCAGCACCAACAGCATGAGGGTAACGTCACAACAAGCACCTGCACCTCTGTTACCCCAGCCACTAGTAACTAGCTCCGAGGACTTGTTGGATCTAACCAAAACTGAACCAGTGGAAGCAGAGTTTATTGATTCTTGCAAAGTGAAATTGCAAACACAGCCAACAACAACAAAATGGAGCGCCACTCAGTGGTCTTCAAAGATACGGGGGGCTTTGTCAGCAATGCAGACTGTGCTGTTGGCACTGAACTATGGATTTGGATTAACATTTGGGACATCTACAGCAATGTGTGAAAATTCCATTCTCCACTCTAAGAGCTTACTCAGTGAACACAGACGCAGCATGTTACATCAACGATAAGCCAGTTGGTCCAGCTGGCATTTGAACAGGACCTGACAAGTATTTCGGTAGGAAGGAGAATGAATCAGAAATTTCTCATGAGGTTCAACACAGCATGGAGGAGGTTGCAACTATCTAAATGGTAATACAATTATGGCCCGCCACTGTGCCAGAATTATTAATTCAGTTGGTTCCCTCACGATAAGCTCTATTAGTTGTTAGGCTCATTTTTTAATGTAATGTATAGTTTAGGCCTTTTGCTTTTACTTAAATGCATCTTTTAGATTTATCTGTGATTCTTAATGTAATTCTTTGCTTTTGTGGGTCTAATTGTTATTGATAGATATACAGCTTTGCGTTGTTTGACGGGTATAGGGACAATGACTAATGTAGCCTATTTGTTGTGCTCTGAGGTGATGCTGAAATTGGCAAGCATCTAAAGTTATCCTTTTATCGCTGCTGACTGGCTGTAGCCTTCTGTACATGGTCCTGAATCTATGTTTGCGGTGTGTGCTGTTTTAATGAGTGCATCTTGGGCTACCAGTCTTCTCTTCAACGTCTGGTGCTTTCTTGTGTGCAAAATCATAGACAGTTGTTGTGTATGGCTGCATTTCAGATAGTCCTACATTTTTTTACATTTTGTATGTAGGACCCATACCGTGTGTAGCCTACTAAAACAAGTATGCAAAATTTCACTCTGTTATTATTAATTTGCATTACACAGTCATTGTGTGATAGGCTACTGTAAAAGTGATGTCAATACACGAAAACGACAGTCCACTTTTTTCACCCTTCCTGCTCTCTTGCTATGCCGTGTGTGTGTGTGTGTGTGTTGCGCTCGGAATGGGCAGTTACTCTTATTCGCGCCAGATTCAAATTAGCTACTGCCATGTTGAATATTTTACATCAGCTATGACTGTAGAATATGCACTTACTTTGATTGAGTTTGGCTTTCCTGAAACTCTTCCACACAGAAAATATTCGCACCCGGAGAAGTGGCGAGCTTGGTTACGCTCATTGTGCAAAGTGTCACAAATTGGACAGAAATGTAGCCTATAGTTCTAATTATTGAAGATTAAGCTATGAAGCTTAAGCTTAAGCCATGACGGTGTAGTGTGTTACTAATGGTTTTCTTTGAGACTGTGGTCCCAGCTCTCTTCAGGTCATTGCCCAGGTCCTGCCGTGTAGTGTCTCCCGAGTGGCGCAGTGGTCTAAGGCACTGCATCGCAGTGCTAGCTGTGCCACTAGAGATCCTGGTTTGAATCCAGGCTCTGTCGTAGCCGGCCGCGACCGGGAGACCCATGGGGCGGCACACAATTGGCCCAGAGCAGGGTTGTGGGTTTGATTCACACGGGGGGCCAGTATGAAAAATGAAAAATAATGTAAGTAAGTAACTAACTGAAAGTTGCTCTGGATAAGAGTGTCTGCTAAATGACTAAAATGTAAATGTAGTTCTGGGCTGATCCCTCACCTTCCTTATGATCATTGATGCCCCACGAGGTGAGATCTTGCATGGAGCCCCAGGGTGATTGACCGTCATCTTGAACCTTCCATTTTCTAATAATTGCGCCAACAGTTGTTGCCTTCTCACCAAGCTGTTTGCCTATTGTCCTGCCAGCCCATCCCAGCCTTGTGCAGGTCTACAATTTTATCCCTGATGTCCTTACACAGCTCTCTGGTCTTGGCCATTGTGTAGAGGTTGGAGTCTGTTTGATTGAGTGTGTGGACAGGTGTCTTTATACAGGTAACGAGTTCAAACAGGTGCAGTTAATACAGGTAATGAGTGGAGAAACAGGAGGGGCTTCTTAAAGAAAACTAACAGGTCTGTGAGAGCCTCAGAATTCTTCACACTGGTTGGTAGGTATCAAATACAGATTATGTCAGGTGCAATAAAATGCAAATTAATTACTTAAAATCATACAAATGTGATTTTCTGGATTTCTGTTTTAGATTCCGTCTCTCACAGTCTGAAGTGAACCTATGATAAAAATTACAGACCTCTACATGCTTTGTAAGTAGGAAAACCTGTAAAGTTGGCAGTGTATCAAATACTTGTTCTCCCCACTAGTATATATATATACATATAGTGAGGGAAAAAGTATTTGATCCCCTGCTGATTTTGCATTCGTTGCACTGACAGAGAAATGATCAGTCTATAATTTAATGGTAGGTTTATTTGAACAGTGAGAGACAGAATAACAACAAAAAAATCCAGAAAAAAGTATGTCAGAAATGTTATAAATTGATTTGCATTTTAATGAGGGAAATAAGTATTTGACCCCCTCTCAATCAGAAAGATTTTCGGCTCCCAGGTGTCTTTTATACAGGTAACGAGCTGAGATTAGGAGCACACTCTTAAAGGGAGTGCTCTAATCTCAGCTTGTTACTTCTATAAAAGACACCTGTCCACAGAAGTAATCAATCAGATTCCAAACTCTCCACCATGGCCAAGACCAAAAAGCTCTCCATGGATGTCAGGGACAAGATTGTAGACCTACACAAGGCTGGAATGGGCTACAAGACCATCGCCAAGCAGCTTGGTGAGAAGGTGATAACAGTTGGTGCGATTATTCGTAAATGGAAGAAACACAAAAAGAACTGTCAATCTCCCTCGGCCTGGGGCTCCATGCAAGATCTCACCTCGTGGAGTGCAATGATCATGAGAACGTGAGGAATCAGCCCAGAACTACACGGGAGGATCTTGTCCAATGATCTCAAGGCAGCTGGGACCATAGTCACCAAGAAAAACAATTGGTAACACACTACGCCGTGAAGGACTGAAATCCTGCAGCGCCCAAGCAAGGTCCCCCCTGCTCAAGAAAGCACATATACAGGGCCGTCTGAAGTTTGCCAAATGAGGAGGAGAACTGGGTGAAAGTGTTGTGGTCAGATGAGACCAAAATGGAGCTCTTGGCATCAACTCAACTGCGGTGTTTGGAGGAGGAGGAATGCTGCCTATGACCCCCAAGAACACCATCCCAACCGTCAAACATGGAGGTGGAAACATTATGCTTTGGGGGTGACAGGACAACTTCACCGCATCAAAGGGACGATGGAGGGCCGTGTACCTTCAAATCTTGGGTGAGAACGTCCTTCCTCACGCCAGGGCATTGGAAAATGGGTCGTGGATGAGTATTCCAGCATGACAATGACCTAAATCACACGGCCAAGGCAACAAAGGAGTGGCTCAAGAAGAAGCACATTAAGGTCCTGGAGGGCTTGTCTCCAGACCTTAATCCCATAGAAAATCTGTGGAGAGGAGCTGAAGGTTCAAAGTTGCAAACGTCAGGCTCAAAACCTTAATGACTTGGAGAAGATCTGCAAAAAGAGGAGTGGAACACAATCCCTCCTGGAGATGTGTGCAAAACCTGGTGGCCAACTAAAAGATTGTGGAATAAAGGGCAACACTTGAAAAATATACCTCATTAAAATGCAAATCAATGTATAAAATTTTTGACATACTTTCTTTCTGGATGTTTTTGTTGTTATTCTGTCTCTCACTGTTCAAATAAACCTACCATTAAAATTATAGACTGATCAGCGTCTTAGTAAGAAGGCAAACATACAAAATCAGCAGGGGATCAGATATTTTTTTCCCTCACTGTATATATATATATATATATATATATATATATATATATATAGAGAGAGAGAGAGAGAGAGA
>NW_025539247.1:0-13968 GCF_020615455.1 Coregonus clupeaformis
CCTCTCACTCCACCGGGTTACCACCTTAATTGGTTTCCCTACTATCTTCCACTCTGCTCACCTCCCCCCCCTCTACTCGAGCCTAACTAGCTCCACTCTGTCCCTGCTCTGCTCGGCTCTAATTACTGTAGCCGCGCCTGCATTACCTACTAACCTCTCCCAGTATTTATAGCCCTGTCTTTCAGCTCTCCTGTGTCAGATCGCCTGCAAAGCCTTACACCCGAACCTGTTTGCTCGCGCTCTGGCTCACTCCTGGTTTTGTGAACCCCGGACCTGCCTGGTTTTTGGATACTCTTGCCTAGGAGATCAGACCTGCTTCTGCCATTATACTCCTGACTACTCTTCAATCCGTAACTTGACCAGCCTTCTGCCTTGCTACTACGTATTTTGGATTTCCCTTGAACTGTACTGCTGCCTGGTTTCATTCCGCCGTGTGTGTGTTCTCCCCCAGGACTTGGACACCAACCCAAAGGGTCATCGGGACGCACGCTGCCACTGGGGGAGGCACAGACCCAGCACATCGGACGGGATAAATCCCCTGGAGCCCTCACTAACCCCTATATCCTTTCCCTTAAGTTTAAATAAATCTTTTGGTGGATGTAATTGTGGTCTCTTGTGCTGTCTGAACCGGAAGTACGCATCTGACCATTATGGACTCCAGCGACACTTGACATGGAAACCGAAGAACCTGAGCAACTCACCCGCCATGCTACGCCTGGAACACACTGAGAGAGAGCTAGGCGATGAGCTGGACATCACCTCTCTGCTTCAGGTCAAGCAATAACAGCATCAGCAGTTCAGCAGCACCAGCAGCAGTCCAGCAGCAGCAACAACAACTCGCCATGATCATTCAACTCCTCACTAACCTGACCCCAGCCAGTCTGCCCCCCAGCCCTGCCCCCCGAGTTACCTGCCCCCGGCCTGATTGCAGCCGCCTAGCTCCGGACCCAAGATTGAAACCCCGAGCGAACGGGATTCTACCCAGGACCGGCCATTCCTGACTAGCTGCCGACTTCAGTTTCTTGCAGGCCAAGGACCTTCGCCACGGGAGGGGGCTAAGGTTGGGATGCATCACGCACCTGACGGGCCGAGCTCGACCTGGGGAACAGCAGAGTTGAACGTCAAATCCCCGCATGTGCAACCTTCGACGAAGGTTTGCCGAGGAGATGCTGAATGTTTGATGGATTCACCAACCGGCAGAGGGGTGAACTGTTGGGCAGTATTCGATAAGGCAGACGTACAGTCGCAGACCATCTCCATCGACCTCCGAACCCTGGCTAGACGGGAACACACCATCGTTGGTGGACGCGCTTCTTCCATAGTTTGGCTGACTATATCAAGGACCGAGCTGGCTCTCCCATGAACTGCCTTCCACTTTTTGATGAAGCATGCACTGACTGTAGGATCGACAGAGGGATACAGACCCGTGAGCCGTGGAGAGGGGGCGCCAAGGTCCACCTACTACCGGCATTCGGAGAGATCGACTGGGCTCCTGTCATCTACTGCCACTCACCCAGTTCAGCTTGATCAGTCTGAGCCTCCTGGAGATTGGGGAGCCCCTCACTGCAGAGCTCAGCGACGCTATCAAACCTCTGCCTCTATTGTGGAGGTGATGGACATCGTGTGGTAACCTGCCCTTTTAAAGGGTCAAGCTCACCGGGCATAGGGGGAGTGGCGAGTTAATGACCATCCAGTCCTCGACCGCAAACCCCTGCTGCAAGTTACCCTCCGCTCCCTGACTCAACTCACAACCCTGGCTGCTCTGGTGGATTCTGGGCGCCGAAGCCAACATAATGGACATCAAGCTGGCACGCCAACTGGGACTGGAGAACCTCCTCCGCTTGACACCTCCTATTCCTGCCCGGGCACTGGACGGACACTTACTCGGATGGCACTCATGTCACGGCCCCGGTCTGGAGGGTCTGAACGTGAAACCATCAAGAAACTATCCAGTTTCACCTGCTCCCTCTCCAGGCCAACCCCCATCCTGGGTTACCCATGGCTCCGCCCGGCACAATCCTCAGCTCGACTGGGTGACCGGGGATAGAGTGGGGAGAGGACTGCCACCGAACCTGCCTGCTTGCCGCACCACTACCCCCTCGGCCAGTACCTACTAACTCCGCTCCTGACCCCTCCAAGGACCCGTGTAGACCTCTGCCAAGTCTGCATAGAAGCAGCTTGACCTGGGCTGTTGAGGAACAGGTGCTGGAGGCTCTCGTAACCAGCCAGGTCCCAGCACTTGCCCAGCTGACCGCCTTTTGTCCGAAGATCTGAGGTCCCAGGTCGCTCAGTGGGGACATGACTCCCGCCTAGCTTGTCACCCTGGCTCCACCCGCACTTACAACCTGCTCGCCCAGAGTGGGTTTGGTGGCCCCTCTGAGGAAGGATGTAAGGGAATTGCCAAGCCTGCCCCATCTGCAACTAACATTAAGTAGCTCTGCACAGCCCCCCAGCCGGATTGCTGCAGCTCCCTGCCTGTGCCCAGGAGTCCGCTGGCTGCTGCGCCTTTGGTCCTCCTCCTCCACGGCTCAAGCCGATGGTGGTCTGGCTTTAACCGTCCCGCCGCCTGCTTCTCGGTCCAGACGGAGGGGTAGGGGCCCCCAGTACCTCATTGACTGGGAGGGTATGGACCTGAGGAAAGGACCTGGGTGCCAGCTAGTCGGAGGGATAGGAATCACCGCTTTCACCAACGGCATCCTGATCAACCTGCAATCCGTAGGGGCCGCCCAGAGGGGTCTCTAAGTCCTGCCCGGGCCGGCTTCTGTCCTGTGCCTGATCCGGCCCCGGGACCTGTCCCATCTCCCCGACCACGTGCTCCTCCGGCTCCTCCGAGGATGAGGACGCTCACCGGGACCGCCTCGGGAGGAGTTTAGCCCTCCTCCGGCCCCCTCCGCCGGGCGTGGTGCTGCTCTTGGGAATTCTGGGGCCGCCCGGGGGTTCTGTCATGAGCCCCTCATCACCGGGGTTACCACCTTAATTGGTTTCCACTATCTTCCACTCTGCTCACCTCCCCTCTCTACTCCAGCTAACTAGCTCCACCTGTCCTGCTCTGGCTCGGCTCCAACTCTGCCAAAGCTGCGCCTGCATTACCCACTAACCTCTCCCAGTATTTATAGCCCTGTCTTTCAGCGCTCCTGTGTCAGATCGCCTGCAAAGCTCACACGAACCTGTTTGCTCGCGCTTTGGCTCACTCCTGGTTTTGTGACCGGACTCGCCTGGGTTTTTGGATACTCTTCTGCCTCAGGAGATCCAGACCTGCTTCTGCCATTACTGAATTCTGACTACTCTTCAATCCCGGTAACTCTGACCAGCCCTCTGCCTTGCTACTAGTATTTGGATTTCCTTGAACACGTGCCGGTTTCATTCCGCCCGTGTTGTGTTTTTTCCTCCCAGGACTTCCTGGACCACCAACCCGGGCGTCATCGGGACGGACGCTGCTACTGGGGGAGTGCACAGACTCCAGCACATCGGACGGATAACTCGACCTTCACTCACTCTCCTACATCCCTTTCCCCTTAAGTTTAAATAAACTTTCTGGGTGAGAGAATTGTGGTCTTTGTGTCCGTCTGAATTGATAAATTGAGCAGAGTTTTATGATGAAATACTTTATTTGATCAAAGCATTGGAAATATTCAGAACATTTACTATGACAGGAAAAGCACTGGGTTGTAATAATACTGTGCAAAATCATAATTTCTTAAATAAAAAGAGTATATTATATCATGCCATTTAGCTAAAGCTTTTATCAAAGCGACTTAGTGCATACATGTTTTTTTAGTATGGGTGCTCCAGGAATCGAACCCACTATGCTGGCTTTGCAAGAAAATGATCTACCAACTGACCTACAGAGGACCACAATATACAGTTGGAGTCGGAAGTTTACATACACACCTTAGCCAAATACATTTAAAATCTGTTTTTCATAATTCCTGACATTTAATCGTAGTAAAAATTCCCTCTCTTAGGTCAGTTAGGATCACCACTTTATTTTAAGAATGTGAAATGTAGAATAATAGTAGAGAGAATGATTTATTTAGCTTTTATTTTTTTATAGATTCCCAGGGGGTCAGAAGTTTACATACACTCAATTAGTATTTGGTAACATTGCCTTTTAAATTGTTTAATTTGGGTAAACGCTTCGGTAGCTCTTCCACAAGCTTCCCCACAATAAGTTGGGTGAATTTTGGCCATTCCTCCTGGACAGAGCTGGTGTAACTGAGTCAGATTTGTAGGCTCACTTGTCGCCTTACACGCTTTTCAGTTTGCCCACACATTTTCTATAGGATTGAGGCTCAGGGCTTTGTGATGGCCACTCCAATACCTTGACTTTGTTGTCCTTAAGCCATTTTGCCACAACTTTTGAAGTATGTTGGGGTATTGTCATTTGGAAGATTCCATTTGCGAAATTATCGACTGGATGTTTGAAATGTGTCAATATATAATCATTTTCTATGATGCCATTAATTTTGTGAAGTGCACTAGTCCCCAGCAAAGCACCCCATTACATGATGCTGCCACCCCGTGCTTCACGGTTGGGATGGTGTTTCTTCGGCTTGCAAGGTTCTTTTCAAACATAAAAAGCAACATTTATTTTTTTCATCAGACCAGAGGACATTTCTCCAAAAAGTATGATCTTTGTCCCCATGTGCAGTTGGGTAACCCGTAGTCTGGGTTTATTATGGCGGTTTTGGAGCAGGGCTTCTTCCCTTGTTGAGCTGCCTTAGGTTATGTCAATATAGGACTTGTTTTATGTGATATAGATAATTTTGTACGTTTCCTCCAGCATCTTCACAGGGTCCTTTGCTGTTGTTCTTGGATTGATTTGCACTTTTCGCACCAAAGTATGTTAATCTCTTAAGAGACAGAACGTGTTTTCTGAGTGGTAAGGAGGTGGGGAGGATTCATGGTGTCTTATACTTGCGTACTATGTTTGTAAGATGAACGTGGTACCTTTCAGGCATTTGGAAATTGCTCATGGATGAACCAGACTTGTGGAGGTCCGAGCAATTATTTTTCTGAGGTTTGGCTGATTTCTTTTGATTTTCCCATGATGTCAAGCAAAGAGGCACTGAGTTTGGAAGGGTAGGCCTTGGAATACATCCACAGTACACCTCCAGTTGATCTCAAATGATGTCAATTAGCCTATCAGAAGCTTCTAAAGCCATGACATCATTTTCTGGAATTTTCCAAGCTGTTTAAAGGCACAGTCAACTTAGTGTATGTAAACTTTGACCCACTGGAATTTTTTGTGATACAGTGAATTATAAGTGAAATAATCTGTCTGTAAACAATTGGAAAAATTACTTGTGTATGCAATAAAGTAGATGTTAATCCGACTTGCCAAAACTATAGTTTGTTAACAAGAAATTTGTGTGGAGTGGTTGAAAAAATAGTTTTAATGACTTAACCTAAGTGTATGTAAACTGATTCAACTGTATTTGATGCTACCATGTATTTGATACCGCTCAGCAATTACCACACGTCCTCCCAATTAAGGGCAATGACCTCCGGTCGCATACCTGTTTTTGTAAGAAATATTAATGTGTTAAAACGAAAAACGGTTATGAAATTATTAATATACAGCTCTGGAAAAACATTCCATTCCACAAGACATGCAACCAGAAGTCTCTTTCACAGTCCCTATAGCCAAAACGAATTCAAGGCAACGACAGTAATATATAGAGCTAGATAGATGGTGAACTCCTGGCACCTCAAATCACTCAAGCAAGCATCAAAAAGCAGTAAATATTTGTTTTAAAAACAAGTAAAACAGCACATCACAGCAAAACGCTCACTGACCTAAATAGCTTGTAGTAACTCCCTCCATCCCATCTGGTGTTTGGGTTAAAAAGATATGATGTGCACTCGGCATGAGGTTATCAGAGCCTGCTTAGAGAAAGGCCCGTAGAGTAAGGACTTCAGTGTGGCTAATTTATGATACTCTGCGCAGCTAACTGACCCAACGGCGAAAGAATCTCTCAGCATGTTGGAAGAACAGTGGAGCAATGACATTAGGATACTGAGGGCCTGCCTCAGTAGAGCAAAGTATTATTGATGGATGGAATGTTAGGCTAAAGTGTATAAAGGTGTATTTTTATTTTAAATGTATGTAGTTCTGTCTTGAGTTGATACCTAAGTATATACTGATATGTGTGTGACTGGTGGACGCTGCTTGGTGAATGTGGTGAAAGGAAATGAAGGTGGAAATACAAGGGGGAACGGGGTGGGGCCAGTCCATAGCATCAATGCCTTCCTCTTGCAGGAACTGCTGAAATACTCAGCCACATGGTGTTGGGGGGTGGATGGCAAACCCCTACCTGAGGAGTCGGGCCCTCATACCACCCTCATGGAGTCTGTTTGATGGTGCAGACACATGCACATTTGTGGCCTGCTGGAGGTATTTTGCAGGCTGGAGTGCTCCTCTGCTCCCTTGCATTAAAGGGAGGAGGTAGAGTTGCTGGGGTTGCTGCCCTGCCCAGGCCCTCCACGCCCTCCTGATGTATGGCCTGTCTCGGTAGGCCTCCATGCTCTGGACACTACGCTGACAGACACAGCAAACCTTTCTTGCCACAGCTCAAGATTGATGTGCCATCCTGGGATGAGCTGCACTAGCCTGGAGCCACTTGTGTGGGTTGTAGACTCCGTTCATGCTGGACTAATTAGAGTGAAAGCACCGGCCAGCATTCAGAAGTGACCAAAACATCAGCCAGGAAGCATAGGAACTGAGAAGTGGTCTGTGGTCACCACCTGCAAAACCAGTCCTTTATTGGGGGTGTTTGTAACTGCCTATAATTTCCACCTGTTGTCTATTCCATGGCACAACAGCAGTGATATTATTGTAATCAGTGTTGTAAGGAAGTTTGATTTCACAGAAGTGTGATTGACTCGGAGTTATATTGTGTTGTTTAAGTGTTTTTATTTTTTTGGAGCAGTGTACTTTATCCCAGGATAGTCTTTTCTTTCTTTCTTTCTTTCTTTCTTTCTTTTCTTTCTTTCTTTCTTTCTTTCTTTCTTTCTTTCTTTCTTTCTTTCTTTCTTTTCTTTCTTTCTTTCTTTTTCTTTCTTTTCTTTCTTTCTTCTTTCTTTCTTTCTTTTTTCTTTCTTTTTTCTAGTTAACAGTCAGATGATTTCTGTAAGGTGTGTGATCAACTCTACTTACTTCTTATTTGGAGTGTAATGGAAAATATTGAAGTTCAGGTATGAAGAGATGCCGGATAGTAGTAATGTTATATTGTGGTAATATTACTTAATTGGCTGGAAGTTAGCTGGACAAACTAACATACTGTGCAGAGATTAACTAAATTATTTTAGTTGGGTGTTGAGCATTACTTGAATGTAATATCATATATTCTAGGAGCCTATTGTTTGTGTATGATTATATTATTGTTACTTGTTTTTCAACAAATGTCAGGTAAGGAGGGATGACTGGGGACTTCAGCAAGTAAGACACAGGGGGTATGAAATTTTTGAACATCACAGATATAAATTCCTACTGTGCCCAGGATAAAAATAACTACATTACTTTAGTTGGCTGCTTTAAGCAAAACTTGTATGTAATATAACCATTCTGGGAGTCTAGGGGGGGTGTGTGTGTGTGTGTGTGTGTGTGTGTGTGTGTGTGTGTGTGTGTGTGTGTGTGTGTGTGTGTGTGTGTGTGTGTGTGTGTGTGTGTGTGTGTGTGTGTGTGTGTGTGTGTGTGTGGTGTGTGTGTGTGTGTGTGTGTGTGTGTGTGTGTGTGTGTGTGTGTGTGTGTGTATGAACTATGTGGAATATTTTTGGACCATTGGCTTCCTCTGAAAACAGGTATTGACAGGAGGCGAGACGAGAACGCTGATCCAGTGCCGACCCAACAAACTGATTGAATAAAACTCTCAAGGTTCAACAATTATTTGTGTGCACGAGTATGTGTACAAGATATTTACAGATGTTTTACTGTTGCAGTGTAACTCTGGGAGCATGTGGTCCTTTGAAAACCTCCTCTAGTCAGCAATATGAGTCTGCCAGAGGTCGTACTGGATGGGGATGGTGATGGAGGGTTTTGGTGGTCCACACAACGAAGAAGTGTCCTTCCAGTGATGTGGAGCTGC
Source organism: Coregonus clupeaformis (assembly GCF_020615455.1). Lineage (NCBI taxonomy): Eukaryota > Metazoa > Chordata > Actinopteri > Salmoniformes > Salmonidae > Coregonus > Coregonus clupeaformis. The sequence goes on from NW_025539247.1 coordinate 8,088, forward strand.
CCCTTGGACCTGGTGCCAGTAAGGATGGTCTAACGGAGGGTAAGACTCCCCCCCTCCTTCATATAGAAATGACTTCACTGCCTTTTCAATAGTAATTTACACCATAGGGACACTTGACGTTACACTGCTGCTGTGCCCACCAGACCATCTGGTGAGGACAGGATCCAGGATTCCAGACTCCCGTGCACTCCAAAGCCCTGACTGTTGCACATCCATCCCTGTAAGAGCCATTTTGAATGCCCTCCTCTTCATTATCTGTGCCCCACTTTACAGACAACACTGTAAAGGGACAGAGGCTTGTTTGATGACATTACAGCTGTAGAATATTTAATAAACTGTAATAAAAGTGCAGTTTTTCATAAACTTTTAATTGATAACTTGGGATTTTATATGAAATAATCATACAGTGGGAAGGATCCTATAAATCAAGACTTTGTGAATGATGTATACAATCGAATAAATACTGTGCCTTTGAAGATGTGTCTCTGGTCATGCAACTACAATACAGGCTGGATGTTCAAACAAAGTAGTAATTTGAATGTCAATAGATTTGTAGATTCATTCTCATTAATGACAACATTCTAGAACTGAGTTATCGCCATCTAAGTGTGGTATCGTAATTGGTTAATGATTATATAATGAAGTAGCTCTTTCCTTGTAGAATGTTGATAGCTTTATAGAACACATAGAACACATTGTATTGCTAAAATGCTCAAACTTAACTTCATAGCTACACTCCATCGACACAGGATAAACAAGATCCTCATGCTGGCCCGACAAAACCAGAGTTTCCCTACGCTAGTGACTTCTCCACATGGCTAGATTATTGTGTTTTCCCATTTTAATGTATGCTATCCTTAAAAAATGCCATAAGGTTGAACTAGACACCAAAGTCAACATACTGTACAAACAATTATCTAGGCTAATTAAAATTAAAATGTTTTTTGATCTACTGCTCTGCTTACTAGCTAGCTAAAGGTAGTAGTGTTTGCTAAGAAAGGGGATGTAAGATGTTTAACATTTTATTCAATTCATTTCAATACAGCAATGGATTACTCAGGATTGGGAAGAAGTGATCGTGCGTGAACAGTAGCTGACATTGTTATAGACAAATATATTTACACATATATTCACCACCTTTTTATTATTACATTTAATCACTTTGTAACTTCATGGTTGATCAATACGGTTTTAAACCAAAAATTTTTTGGGACTGCCCCCAACATCGATAACATACAATAACGATACCAGTATATACATACACTGAGTATACAAAACATTAGGAACACTCATTCCATGACATAGAATGACCAGGTGAAAGCTATAATCCCGTTTTGATGTCACTTGTTAAATCACTTCCAATCAGTGTAGATGACAGGGAGGAGACAGGTTAAAGAATGACTTTTAAGCCTTGAGACAATTGAGACATGGATTGTGTATGTGTGCCATTCAGAGGGTGAATGGTCAAGATAAAATATTTAAGTGTGAACAGATGTAGTAGGTGCCAGGTGCACCGGTTTGAGTGTGTTAAGAACTGTAACACTATGCTTTTAATTTCCTGTGTGTATCATGAATGGCCCACTACCCAAAGGACATCCAGCCAACTTGACACAACTGTGGGAAGCATTGAGTCAACATGGGCCAGCATCCTGTGGAACGCTTTTGACACCTTAGTAGAGTCCAAGCCTCACGAATTGTGTTTGAGGGCAAGCAGCAACGCAACATTAGAAGTGTTTTATTTGTAAATCAGTGAAATTTATTGTATACAAGTGAACATGTATGTATGTAATGTACAGCATTTGCCGCACGCATTGTTTCAAGCAAACTCGATTTTAAGTTGCATGTAGAAATGTATGGAATGCATCAGCTCCGTTGTTTATGTTTTGTTGGTGACTCGGGTTTTAACGGTATCAACAGAGTGTGGCATAACACTTCTAGACTGTACTGTATCATTCCGGTCACTGCTTGACGAGCTCATGGAGAAACTGCTCTCTTTCAGGTTGGGTTTGCCATTGTTGAAGACGAGGTAAACTCGACCACGTTTGAACAACTTGACTTCGGCAGCGAAGGTGATTAGGGCAGGTTCGTTGTTGGTTTTGATCAAATGTCTGCTTATGAATTTCCAAAACAGGTAGACATTTCCCTTGCCGCCTGCCCTCGGGCCACCTGGCCGTGGATGAAATAGATGGCGGCCCTTCGGTGCGTGAAGATGTGATTTAATTTGCCGGAATTTCTTCTGACGGTTTGCCCTCTGAAGACAGAAGAGAGACAGTTACAGTTACCATGTGTGCATTGGATACCAGTTCTTTCCATAACCAGAGCCTTGTATGCCTATTGCTGTGTCTATTTCTATTTGATTGCACTGAGAGACAGTTAACATTCACTTACATAAAGGACGACACAGTACTACCTGAGGTGGAGATTATTGTGTGATATGAAGACCATAGAGAATAAAGACAGAAGCATTTACCTTGAAGTTTGAAGGTTTGTATAATTTCTCTGTACAATTTGCTTGTCAGTTCCCAGAGAGAGAGAGACAGAGAGAGAGATGAGAAATACAACTTTGCACACACACACACACACACACACACACAGGTCCTCTACCTGTGTGGTTGGATATAGACCCCGATAGAACCCCACGAATAGAACCATGATCACGAGACCCATCACTGTTACCAAGGCAACCACACACCTGGACCAGGGGCAGGGGTCTGCTGGTGAGAGGGGGCTCCTGAATGAACACCTGGGTGTTTATCTGTCTGTCTGCCTGTTTGTCCATCTGTAAGTTTACCTGGAAGTCTACCTGTCTCTCCATTCTGTTGTGTGTGAGTAGTGTGTCTACCTGTCTGACTGGCAGTCCTCCTTTCTTCCCACACACTGTTATAAGGCAGAGATCCTGAGTCCGGCCCAGTCAGTGGCAGCATGGTTTTGGGCCGGGCCCCCAGCGAGCCAGGACAGCATGGCACACTTCATACTCTTCTCTTTGGCCCAAGCCTACAAACACAAGGGGTACACACACTCTGCCCTGCTCCGGTACTGGCACATGCACAAAGAGTAAGCAAAAATTCAAACTGTTACGGACAGCCAGGCTGCTATGTGTGTGTGCATGTGTTTGAGCGTACTTACATTTGTTGTATGCGAGTGCACGTTGGTGTGTGCATGTCCAGACTGTAACCAGTACCAAGGCTGTTGCATGATGGGTTGCATGTGTCAGGCTGCCAAGAACAGTCAGGCTTCTCTATATCACTAATCTATTCCTCTTAAATAGTCAGTCTGGCTGGAAAGTTACACTCAGACTCTCTCCTGTCACTCCTCTTACTGTAGATACAGTATCATCATTATATTATTTATGGTATCAAATAGGAGTGAATTTTCCAATATTTAGATCCAGTTGAGGTCTAGACCTAGGGAATTATTTGTACCAAATACATGATATTAGCCTTAGATATATTCAGGACTAATTTATTACTGACCACCCATTCTGAAACTAATCTGCAAGAGTTAAAGCGATTTCACTAGCTGTGGCCATGATTTGCTAGGTTGAATCATAAGCATACATAGGCTTAACACAGGCTGTGTTTAAAGTTAGTGGTAGATCATTAGTAATATGGTATGCTGCAAAGAAAGACATAATAAAGCTAGTGTACATCTCCCTGGGTGAGGATCAAAGGCCTCACATCAGCTTGGCAAATGGCCGACAACAACCAGACGCTCTACCCACAGGGGGCTGTGCCGGTTTGACACCTTAATACTGCCATAAATTAGAGACGAGGATAATCTATCTGCATTCTAGTATGGTGAAAGGAATGCTGTTTGCAGATACTTGCCGGCCAAAAACTTCAACATCCAATAATGAACATTGGGACAATATATTTCAACATCCAAACGAGAAAGAATATGGAAAATTAATTGTTATTTTGTGATGTATTAAAAATGGATCAAGGTAATGAGTGGAGAACAGAGGAAAGAAAATGAACAGGTCTGTGAGAGCCGGAATTCTTATGCTGGTAGGTGATCAAATACTTATGTCATGCAATAAAAAGCAAATTAATTACTTAAAAATCATACAAGATTTGTTTAGATTCGTTCACAGTTGAAGTAATCTATGATAAAAATTACAGAACTCTACATGCTTTGTAAGTAGTGGGAAACCTGCAAAATCGGCAGTGAATCAAATACTTGTTCTCCCCACTGTATATATATATATATATATATATATATATATATATATATATATATATATATATATATATTAAACAAGAAATAGGAATAAAACAAAAAAACTGAAAACTTGAGCGTGCATAACTTCTTCACCCTTCCCCCAAACTCAATACTTTGTAGAGCTTCATTGCAGCAATTACAGCGTGCACACTGGGGTATGTTAAATGGTGGCACATCTAGCCACTGGGAATTGCCCATTCTTCAAGGCAAAACTGCTCCAGCTCCTTCAAGCTGATGGGTTCGCTGGTGTAAGGTAATCATAAGTATACACAGATTCTCACTGATTTGAGGTTGGCCATAGGCTGGGCCTTCCAAGACATTTAAATGTTTTTCCTTAAACCACTTTGATTGTTGCTTAGCAGTATGCTTAGGGGTATTGTCTGTTGGAAGGTGAAAATCCGCAGTAAATCTTGGAAGATGAAACAGGTTTCAAGAATTTCCTGTATTTAGCTACATCCATCATTCCTTTCAATTCTGACCAGTTTTCCAGTCCCTGCCGATGAAAAACATCCCCACAGCATGGTTGGTGTTCTCGGGGTGATGAGAGGTGTTGGGTTTGCGCCAGACATAGCGTTTTCTCTTGATGGCCAAAAAGCTCAATTCTGAGTTATCTGACCAGAGTACCTTCTTCCATGTGTTTGGGGAGTTCCACATGCCTTTGGCTAACACCAAACATGTTTGCTTATTGTTTTCTTTAAGAAATGGCTTTTCTGGCCACTTTTTCCGTAAAGCCCAGCTCTGTGGAGGTACGGCTTAAAGTGGTCTATGGACAGATAATCTACCTTCATGTGGAGTTTGCAGCTCCTTTTCAGGGTTATTTTGGTTCTTTGTTGCCTCTCTGATTAATGCACCTCTTGCCTGGTCCGTGAGTTTTGGGTGGGCGGCCCTCTCTTGGTTTGTTGTGGTGCCATATTCTTTCCAATTTTTACTAATGGGATTTAATGGTGTTTGTGGGATGTTAAAGTTTTGATATTTTTTTATTACCCAACCCTGATCTGTACTTCTCCACAACTTTGTCTTTGACCTGTTTGGAGAGCTCCTTGGTCTTCATGGTGCCGCTTTGCTTGGTGGTGGCCCTTGATTAGTGGTATTGCAGACTCTGGGGCCTTTTCAGAACAGGTGTATATATACTGAGATCATGTGACAGATCATGTGACACTTCGATTGCACACAGGTGGACTTTATTTAACTAATTATGTGACTTCTGAAGGTAATTGGTTGCACCAGATCTTATTTAGGAGCTTCATAGAAAGTGAATAATATGCACGCACAACTTTTCTGTTATTTATTTTGAATTTTTGAAACACTATTTTTTCATTTACTTTTCACCACTTGGACTATTTTGTCCATTACATGAAATCCAAATAAAAATCCATTTAAATTACAAGTTGTATGCAACAAAATAGGAAAAACACCAAGGGTGGGGAATACTTTTGCAAAGCACTGTATAGAGCCATGATAGCATGGAACTCCTGGCATCCCAAATCACTCAAGCAGCAAAATTTGCTTTAAAAACAGGTAAAACAGCAAATCACAGCATAACGCTCTGACCTAAATAGCTTGTAGCATCACCCTCCCAAGCACATCTGGTGTTTGGGTTCAAGTTAAAGATATGATGCGCCCTCGACATGAGTATATCAGGGCCTGCTTAGAGAAAACA
>NW_025539248.1:0-13949 GCF_020615455.1 Coregonus clupeaformis
TTTAGTCAGCCACCAATTGTGCAGGTTCTCCCACTTAAAAAAGATAGAGAGAGGCCTGCTAATTTTCATCATGGGTATCATGTCCAACTATGACAGACAAATTGAGGAAAAAGAATCCAGAAAATCATATTGTTAGGAACCTTTTTAGTGAGTTTATTTACAAATTACAATGGTGGAAAATAAGTATTTGGTCACCTACAAACAAACAAGATTTCTGGCTCTCACAGACCTGTAACTTCTTCTTAAAGGCTCCTCTGTCCTCCACTCATTACCTGTATTAATGGCACCTGTTTCCTGACCCATTATCAGTATAAAGGACTCCTGTTCGCAACCTCAAACAGTCCACACTCCAAACTTCACTATGACCCAAGACCAAAGAGCTGTCAAAGGACCCACCAGAAACAAAAAATTGTGAAGACCTGCACCAGGCTGGGAAGACTGAATCTGCACCATAGGTAAGCAGCTTGGTTTGAAGAAATCAACTGTGGGAGCAATTATTAGGAAATGGAAGACATACAAGACCACTGATAATCTCCCTCGATCTGGGGGCTCCCGCAGATCTCACCCCATGGGGTCAAAATCACAAAACGGTGAGCAAAAATCCCCAGAACCACACGCGGGGACCTAGTGAATGACCTGCAGAGAGCTGGGACCAAAGTAACAAAGCCTACCATCAGTAAACACTACGCCGCCGAACTCCAAATCCTGCAGTCAGACGTGTCCCCCATGCTTAAGAGTACATGTCCCAGGCCCGTCTGAAGTTTGCTGGAGTGCATTTGGATGATCCAGAAAGAGGATTAGGAGAATGTCATATGGTCAGATGAAAACCAAAATAGAACTTTCTGGTAAAAACTCAACTCATTGTGTTTGGAGGACAAATAATGCTGAGGATTGCATCCAAAGAACACCATACCTACTGTGAGGCATGGGGGGGGAAACATCATGCTTTGGGGCTGTTTTTCTGCAAAGGGACCAGGATGACTGATCCGTGTAAAGGAAAAGAATGAATGGGGCCATGATCATGAGGTTTTGAGTGAAAACCTCCTTCCATCAGCAAGGGCATTCAAGATGAAGCGTGGCTGGGTCTTTCGCCATGACACATGATCCCAAACACACCGCCTGGGCAGCGAAGGAGTGGCTTCGTGGGGAGCCAATTCAAGGTCCTGGAGTGGCCTAGCCAGTCTCCAGATCTCTCCAACCCCATAGAAAATCTTTGGAGGGGTTGAAAGTCTTTGTTGCCGAGCGACAGCCCCCAAAACATCACTGCTCTAGAGGAGATCTGCACTTGGAGGAGCGGGCCAAAATACCAGTAACAGTGTTTGAAAACCTTGTGAAGACTTTCACAAAACGTTTGACCTGTGTCATTACCAACAAAGGTATATAACAAAGTATTGGAAACTTTTGTTCTTGACCAAATACTTATTTTCCACCATAATTTGCAAATAAATTCATAAAAAATCCTACAATGCTGATTTTCTGTTTTTTTCTCATTTGTCTGTCATAGTTGGGCGTGTACCTATGATGAAAATTACAGGCCTCTCTCATCTTTTTAAGTGGGAGAACTTGCACAATTGGTGGCTGACTAAATACTTTTTTTCCCCACTGTATTCAAATAACTTTAAATATTAATAGGTTTTCTGAGAGGTATTCAAAATACTTCGGAGAACTGTATTTAAATATCAAAGAAAATAGGTGCCTTTTAGTTGAAGCTCGATATAAACTATTTACTGAACAAAAATATACACGCAACATCAACGATTTCAATGATTTTACTGAGTTACAGTTCATATAAAATCAGTCAATTGAAATAAATAAATTAGGGCCTAATCTATGGATTTCACAAGACTGGGCAGGGGCACAGCCATTGGTGGTCCTGGGAGAGCATAGGCCCACCCACTTGCCAGGTCCACCCACTGGGGAGCCAGGCCCAGCCAATCAGAATGAGTTTTTCCCCACTAAAGGGCTTTATTACAGACAGAAATACTCCTCAGTTTCATCAGCTGTCTGGGTGGCTGGTCTCAGGCGATCCCGCAGGTAAAGAAGCCAGATGTGGAGGTCCTAGCATTGTGTTGTGCGACAAAACTGCACATTTTAAGTGGCCTTTTATTGTCCACAGCACAAAGTGCACCTGTGTAATGATCATGCCATTTAATAAACGTATTGATACTGTATGCCACACCTGTCAGGTGGATGGATTATTTTGGCAAAGGAGAAATGCTCACTAACAGGGATGTAAAGAAATGTGTGCCCACAATTTGAGAGAAATAAGCTTTTTGTAGAACATTTCTGGGATCCTTTATTTCAGCTCATGAAACATGGGATCAACACTTTACATGTTGCATTTATATTTTTGTTCAGTAGATATTTGACTACTTTGAGTATTTGAAAAGTTGGTGTTTTCAAATAAACTACTAAATACAACTATTTTCTGCTCAGAACTGACTCCAGACCTGGGAAAATGCTTGTTTTTGTGCCCCAAATTGTTATGACCATTTGAACTGAAAACTATTAAAGTAAATAACTGAATTATCTCCCGAAAGTGTTTGTATAGAGATCAAAATGGCTGTAAAAAACATGATTTTCCTGTGTTTTACATATTCCGAGAAATATTCACACCCCATGACTTTTCCACATTTTTGTTGTGTTACAAAGTGGAATTAAAACGTTTAATTATTATTTTCCTGTCAATGATCTACAAAGAAAATAATCTGTAATGTCAAAGTGGAGAGAAATTCTAACATTTGTAAAAAAAAAAATTTAAAAAAAAAATTATAATATGACAAATAAAAGCGCATTATATTTTTACATTTACATTTTAGTCATTTTAGCGACGCTCTTATCAGAAACGACTTCACAGTTAGTGAACACATTTTTAATTTTTTATACTGCCTTCGTGAAAGCGAACCCACAACCCTGGCGTTGCAAAGCGCATCATGCTCTATCAGCTGATCTACATCCCCTGCCGGCCATTCCCTCCCCTAGGAATTGTGCGCCGCCCCATGGGTCTCCCGGTCGCGGCCGGCTGCGACAGAGCCTGGATTCGAACCAGGATCTCTAGTGCCACAGTTTGCACTGCGATGCAGTGCCTTAGACCACTGCGCCACTCAGGAGTTTGTGATATATCGTGATTACCTAAGTATTCAACCCTTGGGCAGCGATTACAGCTGTGAGTCTTTCTGGGTAAGTCTCTAATAACTTTACACACCTGGATTGTACAATATTTGCACATTACTCTTTTTAAAATTCTTCAAGCTCTGTCAAATTGGTTGTTGATCATTGTTAGAAAGCCATTTTCATGTCTTCCCATAGATTTTCAAGGCGATTTAAGTTAAAACTGTAACTAGGCCACTCAGGAACATTCGCTGTCTTCTTGGTAAGCAACTCCAGTATATATTTGGCCTTGCATTTTAGGTTATTGTCCTGCTGAAAGATGAATTTGTCTCCTGTGTCTGTTGGAAACAGACTGAACCAGGTTTTCCTCTAGGATTTTGCCCCTGTGCACTTAGCTCTACTACGTTAATTTTTTTATCCTAAAAAAACTCCCTAGTCCTTCCCGATGACCAGCATACCCGTAACATGATGCAGCCACCACCCATGCTTGAAAATATGAAGAGTGGTACTCAGTGGCGTGTTATGTTGGATTTACCCCCAAACATAGCCTGGTTCGAAAATCTATGTATCTCCTCATGTTTGTGTTAAGGCCTCTCTGTCTGAATGTCTAATTCCAGTTAGTCTCAAGCTAGTCCCGTCGAGAACTAGGCTTCCCTAAAGCGGAAAGCCTGGGAAAGTCCATGGCACAAAATCAGCTAAAAGGAGGGAACCTTGTGTAAATCATTTTCACCTCGCAACATAAACCAATCACATGGGCGGAGGTGCTCACTAGATTAGTGTCGTAGTGCAACAGTGCATGAGGATGGCCGTGAAATCGCATGTTAAAACCCTATCAAAATATGTTTATGCTTATGCCTTGTTTGTGGTGAACCATACGATTGTAACCTGAACAAACATAACCTTTTGCAAAAGTAAATCGTCCTTATTGCACCTCGGACTACACACTAGCTTTAGAAGAGATAATGGGGCGTGTCACACTGAGTGATGGGTTTTCAAAAGCAGCAATCTTCTACTCAAATATAAAATAAGTGCCAATGATGTGGAAAGAATAGTCTACTTTGTGAGGGGAAAAAACTAATTCTAGAGTTAGGACAAAAAAAAGATGAGCCGCGGCTGTTGAGCCCCACAAGTACCAAAAGAGTGTCTGTTCAGGAAAGCACAGAGAGTGGCGGGGCAGAGGCCTATTCAGGACCCTGCCCCCGCGACAGATGACCAGCCACCAGATATAGAGTTCCAGCCACTTCACAAACACCGGTTTCTGGTGCATCATCGGCTGTAGGTGACAACAATGAAAGTGATCACCGCATAGTTATAGTAAGTGCTCTACCTTCGAACAACATAGCTACAGTGCCTTGCAAAAAGTATTCATCCCCCTAGGCGTTTTTCCTATTTAGCTGCATTACAACATTAATTTAAATTGATTTTTATTTGGATTTCATGTATTGGACATACCCAAAATAGTCCAAATTGGTGAAGTGAAATGAAAAAAATAGCTCATTTCAAAAAATTATAAAAAAGAAATATCGTAAAAGTGAAGTGCGTGCATATGTACTTCACCCCTTTTGCTATGAAAGCCCCTAAATAAGATCTGCTGCAACCAATTACCTTCCAGAAGTCACATAATTAGTTAAATAAAAGTCCACCTGTGTGCAATTTTACGTGTCACATGATCTGTCCCATGATCTCAGTATATATCCATCTGTTCTGATAGGCCCAGAGTCTGACACCACTAAGCCTAGGGGCACCACCAAGCAAGCGGCACCATGAAGGCCAAGGAGCTCTCCAAACAGGTCAGGGACAAAGTTGTGGAGAAGTACAGATCAGGGTTGGGTTATAAAAAATATCCAAAACTTTAACATCCCATGGAGCACCCATTAAATCCATTATTTAAAAAAATGGAAAAAATATGGCACGACAACAAACCTGCCAAAGAGGGCCGCCCACCAACACTCACGGAGCAGGCACAGGAGGGCATTAATCAAGAGAGGAACAACAAAGGGACCAAAGATAACCCTGAAGGACCTGCAAAAGCTCCACCGCGGAGGGTGGAGTATCTGTCCACAGGACCACTTTAAGCCGTACACTCCACAGGGGCAGGAAGATAGCCAGAAAAAAAGCCATTGCTTAAAGAAAAAAATAAACAAACACATTTGGTTTTTCGCCAAAAGCCATGTGGGAGACTCCCCAAACATATGGAGAAGGTACTCTGGTCAGATGGGATAGAAGTTGAGGTTTTTGGCCATCAAGGGGAAAAGCGCTCTGTCTGGCGCAAACCCAACACCTCTGTCACCCCAGGTAACACCATCCCCACAGTGAAGCATGGTGGTGGCAGCATCATGCTGATGGGGATGTTTTTTCATCGGCAGGGACTGGGAAACTGGTCCAGAATTGAAGGGACGATGGATGAGCGCCCACATACAGGGAAATTCTTGAGGAAACCCATGTTTCAGTCTTCCAGAGATTTTAAACTTGGGACGGAGGTTCATCTTCCAGCAGGACAATGACCCTAAGCATACTGCTGAAGCAGCACTCGGGTGGTTTAAGGGGAAACATTTCGACGTCTTGGATGGCCTGGTTCAAAGCCAGACCTCAATCCCGGTGAAAATCTGGTATAACTTAAAGATTGCTGTACACCAGTGGAACACCTCCAACCAGAAGGAGCTGGAGCAGTTTTTTGCCTTGAATATGGTCAAAGCATCCCAGATGGCTAGATGTGAAACTTATAAGACATACCCCAAAACTTGCAGTCTGTATCTCAAAATGACTCTCCAAAGTATTGACTTTGGGGGGTGAATAGTTATGCACGTCAAGTTTTCTTCTTTTTTTTCTTATTATTTCTTGTTTGTTTCACAATAAAACATATTTTACATCTTCAAAGTGGTAGGCATGTTGTGTCAAATCCAAATGATACAAACCCCCAAAAATCAATTTTAATTCCAGGTTGTAAGGCATCAAAATAGGAAAAATGCCAAAGGGGGGTGAATACTTTGCAAAACCACTCTCAAAACATATATTTACTTTTGTACCGTTTTATTTACGGATACAGGTATCCTGTATGTGTATTTGTGTTTTTCCTCTCCTTCTGCCCTATTCACAGGTGTCCTTTGCGGTTCCTGATTGGAAGTCGTTGGTGTGTCCCACCTGTCGTCCATCAGTTCATCTGCTGATTGCTGGGGTGGACCAATCCAGTGGCCACTTCTCCTGATTGCACCACCTGCTTCTGGTTTTCATTACCCAATCACATCACACATCCGCTTGTTTTAAAAGCCAGTCAGTTGTGTTTTCTGACAGAAACTCTTTTTGTTTGTGAGTATTGGGTACTGTGGTGTCTTGTTTTTTGTGTACTCACTCATTTTGCCTGTTTACTCCATACTGATAACTATGTTGTTTGTTTTGTTCCTGGGAAAAGGGGATTTTTACAAGTAACGCCCTTGGGCATACTATACCCGTAGGAAAACTTTGATCTAAAAACACTATTAGACCTGACAGACCACCACTGTATTTTTGTGTAGTTAGTAGTAAGCTTAGCTGTTCTTGAGGCAGGCAAGATCAGTTTAGGGGTTTTTGACATTATTGTTTCATTCCTTGGGTCCTGCTCAGCCCCTTTTCCCCAAACCTTTACCTTGTGTTTATAATAAAAAAAATTGTGTTTGACGGTAGCTTTTTGGTGGTCGACGTATTTTGTTCTCACTGTTCCTTGTCAATATTCTAATTTGCATGAGTTATGTTACGTGTCTCTTTTCCATCCACCCTACACTTTTAAAGCCATGGCGTTCGTAACACCGTTCATGTACATTTTTAAAACAATTTATTTGTGTAATTACTTACAATGTTATGTACTGTTAACATTCTTCCTGTTGCTGTCTGAAACTTTATATAGGAATACATTTTATGTGTGTGGTGTGTAGGCAGAAACAACTGCTATAGCCTAGCTTTTCCCATTCTCTGGCCAACATGGAGAAAACCACTTCTTCTACTTTGAAAGTTGTGTAAAGTTTATAGTAGTACGGTTACTTATTTCATTAAAAAGGCACACTACAAGTTAATTTACAATAAGTCATACAATCCACTGTGCGTTGATGTTTCCAAATCTGGATTATTTATTGAAGTGAAGGAGAAAAGTTAAAAGTTAGATTCAAAAATGCACTTTATAAACAAATAACTATGGGTGACAGGTCACATCTTAGCCCACTCTATACTTTAGATAACTCAAAATGAGTATTAGAACAAATCTTTAAGCTAAATTATTTATTTACAGTGTCCGGCATACATTCTACTACTTCCATATATCTCCAATGGTAAAAGGGGCTGTTTCACAACAACATTATCCTAGAATACATCGTTGAGTCTTTTTGAAATGTTAAGCAGATGAGACAATACCTACGTTATTAATCAACACAGCATGTAAAAGTCCTCATGTATACACAGTTATGTTTGCCAAAAGTCCCAAGTTGTCCCAACATTTCATCATTACATTTTTAGTCATTTAGCAGATAGCTGTTATTCCCCGTGGAAAGCAGGGCCACATCCCTGCCCGACAAACCCTCCCCTACCCTGGGCGACACTGGACAAGGCTGTCTCGCCGCCCATGGGTCTCCCGGTCGCTGGCCGGCTCTGCGACAGAGCCTGGACTCGAACCAGGATCTCTAGTGGCACAGCTAGCACTGCGATGCATCATCCCCCAAAAACCTCAGTATGATAACGGTAGGGCTATTGCATGTCTAATGTCAGTAATGGGCAGAGCAGAAAAAAATGCTCAATTAGAAAAGTAAAATTGTGCTCAGGATATTGAGGATGTCTATGATTGTGTCATGGTTATCCTCATTACGCTGATGTGCAATAAGCTAGAGACACTCCCATGAACATTTACTCTGTGTGCGCCATCTCAAGTGCAAGGCATGTCATTGCCTATGCTCTTCGCTGACCAGCCTATATCTTGCTTATATTTGTTATCCTGCATGCCTCTCCAAGACTTGAATTGCTCTCGCACACCTACCCTGCAGTTGCAGGAGGTAGCTCAGTGTCACAGCTAGTAATGTTTGGGTGATATTGTTTGAGTGACCTCATCATAGAAGAGCTTTAACAGTTGCACCCGCCTGCAGCTGGTACGGTTTGACACATAGTCTCATATCTGAAATGCCCAAAAAAAGTGAATGTGAGCTTGTACACGCCCCTCCACACACTCTTCCATATGCCTGCAGTAGACTTGGGTGGTCCATGTTGACTACATGATGGGCACCCATAAAGTCTACCCCCATTCCCAGTGCTGAAGTAGCCATCACAACTCTGAGATTAGATGACTAATCTTTCACGGCTGCGATGATGTGCAGTTACTCGGTTGTCTCTGAGTGATACATGTCGAAAAGCCTGTTTTCCAGTGTGTCATCTGCTCCCGGCTGGATGCACTGATTTCTCCCTTCAAGGAAATGCTGAAAAATCTTGTTGTACAGCAAAAAACAGTCTTCATTTCTCTCACAGCATATGACAGTCCTTGGGGTGGCTTGGGCCCCTTTTGATTCCATCTCTTGTGAGCAAACATGAAAAATAGCCTATACTTAAACACATTTTAGTAATCGCATTTGAGTGTGGACTGTATTATTATGCACACTGAATGAACTGGTTACCTTATGCTTACTCTCCAAACGTTCTATCATGGTCTGGGAAAAATGTATAGGCCTCAGCGATGCTGTTGGTTAATTGATTGTTTACAGCGTTATCCTACAATTGTAGTGAATTTGTATTTGATTTTGAATAGCCTAGTAATAGGGAATTTTTTTTATTTTCATAATTAATGGGCTGACACTACTTTGTACAATATCTCACCACCCATGCGTTTCCATCTCCTCCTCTTTCACCCTTCATTCCTTTCTCGAGCGCGCAGAGAGAGGGGCTGTCAACAGTTCAATTAAATATGTTTTGTTGTGAAAACATGTTACTATTGATGTTCCCGAACAGATTTGACTTGGTTTCCCAAATGAAGCACTGGGTAGCTGCAGGAACAGGGTTGGAGAGCCCATGGCATACAGAGTTTGGGCGGAAAATCACCTGTCGCGCAGCGAGAGGCTTCATGCTCCTCAAACAGTGATTGATGGGTGGAGTGAAATAAGTGTTCTTATAAGCCCATACATTTCTATATGCAATCCCGTGTGAAACCAGAGTTTTGATGGTTGCCACTAAAAAGAGGAGGATCCCAGCTGCTTATATTAAGCACATGCTCCGCTATAAAACCGGAGTAAACTACCTGGCATGATTGAAAAACTAACCCCGGGAAAGCGGCCTCCGTTCGCTTTGGATGACATTTATTTTTTCCCCCAGCATGTGCAGCCTGAGGCAAGGCAAAGAGCACAAGCTTTATTTGTGACTTTTTCAAATAGTCAATAGCCTATGGTCGCATCATGCAGCCCATAAATGTTTTGATTTCTAAGACATTCTAAGGTTTGTATAATTAACAACGGAAGTAAATAACTTTAAATCTAGCATATACAGTGCATTCAGAAAATATTCAGACCCCTTGACTTTTCCCACATTTTGTTACATTACAGCCTTATTCTAAAATGGATTTTTTTTACACACAATACCCCATAATGACAAAGCAAAAACAGGTTTTTAGAAATGTTTGCACATTTATATTGAAAAAAAAACATAAATAATTACATAAGTATTCAGACCCTTTACTCAGTACTTTGTTGAAAAAGCTTTGGCAGCACTTACAGCCTCAAGTCTTCTTGGGTATGACGCTACAAGCTTGGCATACCTGAATTTGGGGAGTTTCTCCCATTCTTCTCTGCAGATCCTCTCAAGCTCTGTCAGGTTGGATGGGGAGCTTCGCTGCACAGCTATGTTAAGGTCTCTCCAGAGATGTTCGATCTGGCTCATGTCGGACTCTTCTGGCTGGGCCACTCATGGACATTCAGAGACTTTGTCCCGAAGCCCTCCCTGCATTGTCTTGGCTGTGTGTTTAGGGTGCGTTCTCCTGTTAGAGGGTGAACTTTCACGCCTAGCCTGAGCACTCTGGAGCAGGTTTTCATCAAGGATCTCTCTGTACTTTGCTCCGTTCATCTTTCCCTCAATCCTGACTAGTCTCCACAGTCCCTGCCCGCTGAAAAAACATCCCCACAGCATGTATGCTGCCAACATCATCGCTCACCGTAGGATGGTGCCCAGGTTTCACTCCAGGCGTGGCTTGGCATTTCAGGCCAAAGAGTTCAATCTTGGTTTCATCAGACCAGAGAATCTTGTTTCTCATGGTCAAAGTCTTTAGTTGCCTTTTTGGAAAACTTGTCATGTTCCTTTTACTGAGGTGGCTTCCGTCCGGCCCTCTACCATAAAGCCTGATTGGGGAGTGCTGCAGAGATGGTTTGTCCTTCCTGGAAGATTCTCCCATCTCCACAGAGGAACTCTGGAGCTCTGTCAGAGTGACCAACAGGTTCTTGGTCACCTCCCTGACCAAGGCCTTTCTCCCCCGAATGCTGAGTTTGGCCAGGTGGCCAGCTCTAGGAAGAGTCTTGGTGGTTCCAAACTTCTTCCATTTAAGAATGATGCAATTTCGAGTCTCATAGCAAAGGGTCTGAATACTTTTGTAAATAAGGTATTTCAGTTTTTTCTTTTTAATACATTTCCACAAAAAAAAATCAATTTTAGAATAAGGCTGTAACGTAACAAAATGTGGAAAAAGTCAAGGTGTCTGAATACTTTCCAAATGCACTGTATAAGCTTCAGTAACAAAAAAACACCATGGTTGTAATAACACTTTAAACAGGTAGTTGTAAATGTGTAGAATGTGTTTGTTTTGGGTCCACACTGGTAAGTTAACTTAACTTGTGATTTTATTCTGAACAACTGTTCAGGGCATAGCACATTTCATTCAGCTTCAGGCAACTTTGATGTGAGGCTTGATAACACATGTAGTGACTACTTCTATCCGTCACGCCCATTGTTGGTTATCCATTGTTCACTAGATATATGAATGTAAATACACCCAACACAATGTTGAAAAACAGAATGCTTCCCACTACTAGATCATATAACTAGACGTGAGCTGGACGTGATCCCAACGCTTCCACAAATGTAGCGTAAGAAAGTCAAAGCTGCAACAGGGACTCTAACCAGGGCTCATTCGTGGCAAAGTGAGCTCTAACGGCCATTGCCATGAAAGCCTAGTAGGCCTTTGGGCAGAGACTGTAGGCCTACAATGCAGGAATATGCCTTGTTACAATAGCCTACAGTGGCTTGCGAAAGTATTCAACCCCCCTTGGCATTTTTCCTATTTTATTGCCTTACAACCTGGAATTAAAATATATTTTGGGGGGGTTTGTATCATTTGATTTACACAACATGCCTACCACTTTGAAGATGCAAGATATTTTTTATTGTGAAACAAACAAGAAATACTTGAGCGTGCATAACTATTCACCCCCCCACCTTTTGCAGCAATTACAGCTGCAAGTCTCTTGGGGTATGTCTCTATAAGCTTGGCACTTTTGCCACTGGGATTTTGACCATTCTTCAAGTGCATAACCAGAGCCTCAAGTTGGATGGGTTCCGCTGGTGTGCTTAATACTTTAAGTCATACCACGATTCTCCAAATTGGATTGGGTCTGGGCTTTGACTAGGCCGTTCAAGACATTTAAATGTTTCCCCTTAAACCACTCGAGTAGTTGCTTTAGCAGTATGCTTAGGATCATTGTCCTGCTGGAAGGTGAACTCGTCCCAGTCTGCAAATCTCTGGAAGACTGAAACATGGTTTCCCTCAAGAATTTCCCTGTATTTAGCGCCATCCATCATTTCCTTCCAATTCTGACCATTGATTTCCCAGTCCCTGCCGATGAAAAACATCCTCTACAGCATGATGCTGCCACCACCGTGCTTCACCCGCAGGATGGTGTTCTCCTGGGTGATGAGGAGGTGTTGGGTTTGCGATAGACATAAGCGTTTTCCTTGATGGCCAAAAAGCTCAATTCTAGTCTCATCTGACCCAGAGTACCTTCTTCCATATGTTTGGGGAGTCTCCCACATGGCTTTGGCGAACACCAAATGTGTTTGCTTATTTTC
Source organism: Coregonus clupeaformis (assembly GCF_020615455.1). Lineage (NCBI taxonomy): Eukaryota > Metazoa > Chordata > Actinopteri > Salmoniformes > Salmonidae > Coregonus > Coregonus clupeaformis. Next base: position 12,163 of record NW_025539248.1, read on the forward strand.
TTTAAGCAATTGCTTTCCTGGCCAGTCTTCCGTACCCACCTCTGTGGAGTGTATGGCTTAAAAAAGTGGTCCTATGGACAGATACTCCAATCTCCTGCAGTAGAGCTTTGCAGCTCTTCAGGGTTATCTTTAGTCTCTTTGTTGCCTCTCTGATGAATGCCCTCCTTGCCTGGTCCGTGAGTTTTGGTGGGCGGCCTTCTCTTAGCAGGTTTGTTGTGGTGCCATATTCTTTCCATTTTTTTACAATGGATTTAATGGTGCTCCGTGGAATGTTTAAAGTTTGGGGAATATTTTATTATTTAACCCTGATCTGTACTTCTCCACAACTTTGTCCCTGACCTGTTTGGGCTCCTTGGTCTTTGTGGTGCTGCTTGCTTGGTGAGTGCCCACTTGCTTAGTAGTGTTTGCAGACTCTGGGGCCTTCCAAGAACAGGTGTATATATGCAGATCATGTGACAGATCATGTGACACTTAAATTGCACACAGGTGGACTTTATTTAACTAATTATGTGACTTCTGAAGGTAATTGTTTGCACCAGATCTTATTTAGGGGCTTCATAGCAAAGGGGGTGAATACATATGCACGCACCACTTTATTATTATTATTTTTATTTTTTGTAAACATTAAATGCACTATGCATTATGTGGGTTGAATGCTGTAACAACACAGAATAAAAAATGTAACCCTTTGACGCATACGATCACATAAAAAAACTTTATTAAGTAACATAATGCATAAATCCCCATCAAAATCTGTCAGTATAAATTAGAGATACCTCAATCCACATATGGCGGCCTTCTGCATCTGCAGTGGAAGGTGGCCAAGCTACAGTCAGACCATGAAACATCCTGAAAAATCGGTCTTCTCACGAAAACATCTGTAGCGTCCGAACGGATTGGCCTACATAACTAATATGATACCACTGTGGAAAGGGGAGATTCTCACAAACACGATGGTGTTCTCTGTCACGGCACTTGTCTGAAGGTAACCGCTACTGGTTAAAAAAAATGATGGAAGCATGGAGGTCGTTTTGAGCCTACCCCAAAAAATATATTATAAAACGATTTATACAAAAATACATACACTACCAGTCAAAAGTTTGGACACACCTACTCATTCAAAGCTTTTTCTTTATAAAAAAATGTTTTACATTGTAGAATGATAGTGAAGACATCAAAACTATGAAATAACACATATGGAATCATGTAGTAACCAAAAAAGTGTTAAACAAATCAAAATATATTTGAGATTTATTCAAGTGCTTCCACCCTTGCCTTGATGACAGCTTTGCACAACGCTTGGCATTCTCTCAACCAGCTTCACCTAGAATGCTTTTCCAACAGTCTTGAAGGAGTTCCCACATATGCTGACCACTTGTTGGCTGCTTTTCCTTCACTCTGCAGTCCGACTCATCCCAAATCATCTCATCTCAAGGCAAAGGGTGGCTATTTCAAGAATCTCAAATATAAAATATATTTTTATGTGTTTAGCTTGCTTTTAGAATTACTGTATTCCATATGTGTTATTTCTATAGTATTATTCTTCAATATTATTTAATAATGTAAGAAAATAATAAAACATTAAGAAAAACCTTTCAATGAGTAGTTGTGTCAAACTTTGACTGGTACTATATATTAAGGGAAAAAGTTTTTGATCCTTATGATTTATGTCGTTTGCCACACTGACTTAAGACATGATCTGATCTATAATTATGATGTGAAGTTTTATTTGAACAGTAATCTCTCACTGTTCAAATAAAACAACCATTCAGGCAACTTTAAAACCT
>NW_025539249.1:0-13959 GCF_020615455.1 Coregonus clupeaformis
AACACAACAAAATATGGAAAAAGTAAAGGGATGTGAATACTCACCCCTTTGTGGTCCTCTGTAGCTCAGCTGGTAGAGCATGGCGCTTGTAACGCCAAGGTAGTGGGTTCAATCCCCGGGACCACCCATACACAAAAATGTATGCACGCATGACTGTAAGTCGCTTTGGATAAAAGCGTCTGCTAAATGGCATATTATTATTTATTATAATACTTTCTGAATACACTGTATATCTGACACTATTGATCATTTCATCTTGTGGTGCTTTATATTAAAATGGAAGAGTTTCATTCCAAAACGCTACAGTGGGGGAAAAAAGTATTTAGTCAGCCACCAATTGTGCAAGTTCTCCCACTTAAAAAGATGAGAGAGGCCTGTAATTTTCATCATAGGTACACGTCAACTATGACAGACAAAATGAGAAAAAAATCCAGAAAATCACATTGTAGGATTTTTAATGAATTTATTTGCAAATTATGGTGGAAAATAAGTATTTGGTCAATAACAAAAGTTTCTCAATACTTTGTTATATACCCTTTGTTGGCAATGACACAAGTCAAACGTTTTCTGTAAGTCTTCACAAGGTTTTACACACTGTTGCTGGTATTTTGGCCCATTCCTCCATGCAGATCTCCTCTAGAGCAGTGATGTTTTGGGGCTGTCGCTGGGCAACACAGACTTTCAACTCCCTCCAAAGATTTTCTATGGGGTTGAGATCTGGAGACTGGCTAGGCCACTCCAGGACCTTGAAATGCTTCTTACGAAGCCACTCCTTTGTTGCCCGGGCGGTGTGTTTGGGATCATTGTCATGCTGAAAGACCCAGCCACGTTTCATCTTCAATGCCCTTGCTGATGGAAGGAGGTTTTCACTCAAAATCTCACGATACATGGCCCCATTCATTCTTTCCTTTACACGGATCAGTCGTCCTGGTCCCTTTGCAGAAAAAACAGCCCCAAAGCATGATGCTTCCACCCCCATGCTTCACAGTAGGTATGGTGTTCTTTGGATGCAACTCAGCATTCTTTGTCCTCCAAACACGACGAGTTGAGTTTTACCAAAAAAGTTCTATTTTGGTTTCATCTGACCATATTACATTCTCCCAATCCTCTTCTGGATCATCCAAATGCACTCTAGCAAACTTCAGACGGGCCTGGACATGTACTGGCTTAATCAGGGGGGACACGTCTGGCACTGCAGGATTTGAGTCCCTGGCGGCGTAGTGTGTTACTGATGGTAGGCTTTGTTACTTTGGTCCCAGCTCTCTGCAGGTCATTCACTAGGTCCCCCCGTGTGGTTCTGGGATTTTCAGCCACCGTTCTTGTGATCATTTTGACCCCACGGGGTGAGATCTTGCGTAGAGCCCCAGATCGAGGGAGATTATCAGTGGTCTTGTATGTCTTCCATTTCCTAATAATTGCTCCCACAGTTGATTTCTTCAAACCAAGCTGCTTACCTATTGCAGATTCAGTCTTCCCAGCCTGGTGCAGGTCTACAATTTTGTTTCTGGTGTCCTTTGACAGCTCTTTGGTCTTGGCCATAGTGGAGTTTGGAGTGTGACTGTTTGAGGTTGTGGACAGGTGTATTTTATACTGATAACAAGTTCAAACATGTGCCATTAATACAGGTAACGAGTGGAGGACAGAGGAGCCTCTTAAAGAATAATAATAATAAAATAATATGCCATTTAGCAGACGCTTTTATCCAAAGCCACTTACAGTCATGCGTGCATACATTTTTTTTTTTTTGTGTATGGGTGGTCCCAGGGATCGAACCCACTACCTTGGCGTTACAAGCGCCGTGCTCTACCAGCTGAGCTACAGAAGAAGTTACAGGTCTGTGAGAGCCAGAAATCTTGCTTGTTTGTAGGTGACCAAATACTTATTTTCCACCATAATTTGCAAATAAATTCATTAAAAATCCTACAATGTGATTTTCTGGATTTTTTTCTTCTCAATTTGTCTGTCATAGTTGACGTGTACCTATGATGAAAATTACAGGCCACTCTCATCTTTTTAAGTGGGAGAACTTGCACAATTGGTGGCTGACTAAATACTTTTTCCCCCCACTGTATATATCCATTTTCAGAAATGTTGGTCAATTTGCTTTTAGTCTTTAAAGAGATTGGTGTGTTTTCTTTCACTATCCAATCATGGCATGCGGTTGTTCAATGAGAGACATGTACTTGTTTGAAATCTATTACTTGATGGTTTCATTTCTGAGAGACAAATAATTATATTTTATTTGCAAAATGCTATATATCTGCCTCACTCTCAGAGAAATAAGTAGTACTGCTGGTTTTTACACAAATGTAACAAATATTTTTTTTTTTATAACTGTACAAATTATACAATTGTGACATCAATATTTTGTAAAACATACCTTTAAAAAAAAAAATTATTGATGTCACAATTGTATCATTTGTATAAAAAAAGAAGTTATTTGTTACATTTGTGTAAAAACCAGCAGTACTACTTATTTCTCTGAGAGTGAGGCAGATATATAGCATTTTGCAAATAAAACATGAATCAATACAGTAATATGTAATATGAGATCTGTATGTAAAACATTTACATTTGCCATTTTAGTCATTTAGCAGATGCTCTTTGGCAGAGCGACTTACAGTAAGTGCATTGATCTTAAGATAGCTAGGTGAGACAACCACATTACAGTCAAATATACAGTATATGAACATTCCATTCCAGCTAAACAATGGACATATAGCATTTAGCAAAAAACAACATTTTAATACACATCTAAAATCTATTAATAAAAAAATATGAGAACAGTAATATTTTACACACACATGAATGTACCCATAAGCAATCATTTCTAGTGAAAAAACACAGTTGTGAAAAATTGGTGGATATAGCGTTTTGGAAATAAACTCTTCAATTGTTCAGGGCCTGTTGCTGTCATGCAGGAACTGATTGCAAGCATCCTATAGGCCTACATGATAAGACATGAAATCAAACACATTGTGTTCCGTACCTAATAAACATAGAAAGGTGTGCAAGGACTCAAGGTTTGGCTGCAATTCATGTAACAATTAGGCTACTATTGCTATAAAGCCATGAAAACATGAATGATGCTAAAGGTGAGGTCTGTGTTGATGGATGGAATTTTGAGTATGACGTGTTAACTCAGCCATTTGATTTCCATCCGGTATAGTGGGTTTGTCAGTAAGAAAATTCACAAGGTTTCAATTAAGATTAAGTTTGTGGCACAAAACTCATCAAGACAAGCATGAACTACTGACAGCCCTCTTTCATTGAAACCTGTGTTGTGGAAGAGAAATTCACTGCATCAAAAATGTCAAGAAAGGCATAGAAATGTTGAGTAATAAAAAGAGAACAACATTTAGAGGAATATGCAAAAGTATGTAGACGCTCCTTCAAATTAGTGGATTCGGCTATTTCAGCCACACCAGTTGCTGACAGGTGTATAAAATAGAGCACACAGCCATGCAATCTCCACAGACAAACATTGGCAGTAGAATGGCCTTACTGAAGAGCCAGTCACTTTCAACGTGTCACCGTCATAGGATGCCACCTTTCCAACAAGTCAGTTCATAAAATGTCTGCCCTGTTAGAGCTGCCCGTCAACTGTAAGAGCTGTTATTGTGAAGGGGAAACGTCTAGGAGTAACAGCGGCTCAGCCGCGAAGTGGTAGGCCCCACAAGCTCACAGAACGCGACCGCCAAGTGCTGAAGCGCGTAAAAACTGTCTGTCCTCAGTTGCAACACTCACTACAGAGTTCCAAACTGCCTCTGGAAGCAATGTCAGCACAAGAACTGTTCGTCGGGAGCTTCATGAAATGATGGAGTGGTGTAAAGCTCGCCACCATTGGACTCTGGAGCAGTGGAAATGCGTTCTCTGGAGTGATGAATCATGCTTCACCATCTGGCAGTCTGACGGACTAATCTGTGTTTGGCAGATGCCAGGAGAACGCTACCTTCCCCTGCATAGTGCCATCTGTAAAGTTTGGTGGAGGAGGAATAATGGTCTGGGGCTGTTTTTCATGGTTCGGGCTAGACCCCTTAGTTCCAGTGAAGGGAAACCTTAACACTACAGCATACAATGACATTCTAGACGATTCTGTGCTTCCAACTTTGTGGCAACAGTTTGGGGATGGCCCTTTCCTGTTTCTGCATGACAATGCCCTCGTGCACAGAGCGAGGTCCATACAGAAATGGTTTGTCCAGATCGGTGTGGAAGAACTTGACTGGCCTGCACAGAGCCCTGACCTCAACCCCATCAAAAACCTTTGGGATGAATTGGAACGCCGACTGCAAGCCAGGCCTAATCGCCCAACATCAGTGCCCAACCTCACTAACGATCTTGTGGCTGAATGGAAGCAAGTCCCCACAGCAATGTTCCAACATCTAGTGGAAAGCCTTCCCAGAAGAGTGGAGGCTGTTATAGCAGCAAAAGGGGGACCAACTCCATATTAATGCCCATGATTTTGGAATGAGATGTTCGACGAGCATGTGTCCACATACTTTTTGTCATGCAGTGTACCTACAGAAACGGAAAAGTGTAATTTATACAGTCATTTTAGGTATTATCAATAGCAAAAAATGTTTAAATGTTTTACTGCAGCATACTGTTAATTATGGTACATTGTGGGGAAATTTCTGTATTTCGAATGGTACTTTAATTCCATCGCACAGAATACAGTACCAGACCGTCTTCACATATTTTGAGGTGTGCCTTGTAAGACGCTATATTTGTTGCACCCCATGATTCAGAATGCTGTACCAATTATACTCGTTTGTGGTTAAAGTTCCCAATCAATTAAAAATGTATAGGGGACAGATTGGAGTGTCAGCAAATCTTAAACCTTAAACGGTTGATCATTTTGCCATGTCTTTTTTATCTGTTTTGCCAACATGTTACACAGCCAGTTTGGAAGCCTTTGTTAAGGCCTCTAGAAGTGCAAGTGATATAAAACAAGAAATATTCATTGATATGCTGTAATGTGTAAATACTTAGCAGCCAACCTGCTTGCACCAATCCCATGTAATTACAGTAAAATACTGTGAAATACAAACCACTCCCCTCAATGAATGTCATTCATTCAAACGTGTAGTCATTCATTCCAATTACAGTAGCGTTTAGTTTTTTACAATATAAAACAGTCAATTTTACAGTATTGTACTGTGTGTTATTACACAGTACTTGCTTTGATACCGTATTCATATTACAGCAGGTGTACTGTAATATGAAGTACAGAATTTTGCCTGCCACCGAGCTGCCTGTAAGCTACTGTCAAATTATAGGCTATAGGCCTATACCATCAATTGAACGGGGTCCGTTGTTTGATGATGTGCAAATCTTTTACTACCGCGCACGTTATAGCTATAGGCTAAGCTCTTGGTTAGCCATTGGACACTAGTGCTGATTGAATCTGATCATCAACGCATACAGGAGACACAGTTTTAATATGAAGTAGAATTATGCAAAAGAGAATAAGCCTTCTGAAATGGACACCTTGTATGTGAGAATAATGCAGTCAGGCCCCGATTCCAACCCGAGTTAAGCGCAAATGAATGGAACATAATTCCATGCACTTTTCTCTCTATGTATATTCTGACCATAAATGGAACGTAATTCTATGCACTTTTCTCTCGTATTCTGACCTTGAATTTAAGCATGAGAATAGTGTGCTGATCACCCGCTATTCATTCGGGGTGGAGATCTAAGAAATTAACGTGTGGCAGAGGTGTGTCTACAGATAAGCCGTATTCTAACTTTGACTTAATTCCCTCATAATTCCAACACCTTTACGCACGAGGAAAACATGAATAAGGTTGGGTGAACCTGCTGATTCCAAATGTTGTTGATAGAAATAACAGCATTCTCCATGCACTGTAATTTATAAATGGATAAGAGCTATTGATAAGAGATTTTTTGGGGGGTATGTATCATTTTATTTTCACATAACATGCCTACCACTTTGAAGATGCAAAATATTTTTTATTGTTTAACATAACTATTCACCCCCCCCAAAGTCAATACTTTGTAGAGCCACCTTTTGCAGCAATTACAGCTGCAAGTTTCTTGGGGTATGTCTCTATAAGCTTGGCACATCTAGCCAATGGGATTTTTGCCCATTCTTCAAGGCAAAACTGCTCCAGCTCCTTCAAGTTGGATGGGTTCCGCTGGTGTACAGCAATCTTTAAGTCATACCACTGATTCTCAATTGGTTTGAGGTCTGGGCTTTGACTAGGCCATTCCAAGACATTTAAATGTTTCCCCTTAAACCACTTGAGTGTTGCTTTAGCAGTATGCTTAGGGTCATTGTCCTGCTGGAAGATGAACCTCCGTCCCAGTCTCAAATCTCTGGAAGACTGAAACAGGTTTCCCTCAAGAATTTCCCTGTATTTAGTGCCATCCATCATTCCTTCAATTCTGACCAGTTTTCCAGTCCCTGCTGATGAAAAACATCCCCACAGCATGATGCTGCCACCACCATGCTTCACTGTGGGGATGGTGTTCTCGGGGTGATGAGAGGTGTTGGATTTGCGCCAGACATAGCATTTTCCTTGATGGCCAAAAAGCTAAATTTTAGTCTCATCTGACCAGAGTACCTTCTTCCATATGTTTGGGGAGTCTCCCACATGCCTTTTGGCGAACACCAAACGTGTTTGCTTATTTTTTTCTTTAAGCAATGGCTTTTTTCTGGCTACTCTTCCGTAAAGCCCAGCTCTGTGGAGTGTAGGGCTTAAAGTGGTCCTATGGACGGATACCCCAATCTCCGCTGTGGAGCTTTGCAGCTCCTTCAGGGTTATCTTTGGTCTCTTTGTTGCCTCTCTGATTAATGCCCTCCTTGCCTGGTACAGGAGTTTTGGTGAGCGGCCCAATCTTGGCAGGTTTGTTGTGGTGCCATATTCTTTCCATTTTTTAATAATGGATTTAATGGTGCTCCGTGGGATGTTCAAAGTTTCGGATATTATTTTATAACCCAACCTTGATCTGTACTTCTCCACAACTTTGTCCCTGACCTGTTTGGAGAGCTCCTTGGTCTTCATGGTGCCGCTTGCTTGGTGGTGCCCCTTGCTTAGTTGTGTTGCAGACTCTGGGGCCTTTCAGAACAGGTGTATATATACTGAGATCATATGACAGATCATGTGACACTTAGATTGCACACAGGTGGACTTTATTTAACTAATTATGTGACTTCTGAAGGTAATTGGTTGCACCAGATATTATTTAGGGGCTTCATAGCAAAGGGGGTGAATACATATGCATGCACCACTTTTCCATTTATTGATTTTTTTGAAATAAGTAATTTTTTTCATTTCACTTCACCAATTTGGACTATTTTGTGTATGTCCATTACATGAAATCCAAATAAAAATCAATTTAAATTACAGGTTGTAATGCAACAAAATAGGAAAAACGCCAAGGGGAATGAATACTTTTGCAAGGCACTGTATTGCGGCCCCTTTTCCACAGCGAAATAGGCTATAAACAGCCACATTTTTAGTGTGCCCTCATAATTTGCGTGGATGAAATTTGGACACCCAAGCTATAGGCTTCTGTAGGGCTGACCCTGCCGAGTTGATGTATGCGCTTTAAAATGTTTTAATTATAGCCTACGCCCAGGCTTTTCTCCGTTTTATTTGACAATTTGTATAATCTTAAATATTAGCCACTATCGGGAGCCCCCGTCAGCAATACCCACATATGTTTATAACTGTCACTTTCATGTTTGTTTTCTTCAATTTGTAGCTTACATTTTGCATCATTCCATTCCGTTTACCTCTGTCACGTCCTTGTAAGTTGTTCATGTGGGTCTCTAGCATTAGTGAATCATATTAGGCTAACGTTGTGCAATAATTTGGGATGTATAGCCTATTTGGATCATTATGGAAATCAGACCACACATATCAGTTTAAACCTAGGGCTGCTTTGGGCCAGTAACCGAAAGGTCGCTGGTTCGAATCCCCGAGCTGGCAAGGTGAACAAATCTGCCGTTCTACTTTTGAGCAAGGCAGTTAACCCCGAACAACTGCTGCCTGGGTGCCGATGACGTTGATTAAAGCAGCCCCCTGCACCTCTCTGATTCAGAGGGGTTGGGTTAAATGCGGAAGACACATTTCGGTTGAATGCATCAGTTGTGCAACTGACTAGGCATCCCCTTCCCAAAACTTTTTTCCACCTTCCAATATTTCATGTATTGATTGAACTTGAATATGACAGCTTTCAGGATTAATTAAACCACTTCATCAATATATTTAGCACGTAAAGACTCTCCAAACCAGTTTTTTTTATCTACCAGATTTAATACAGGGACTAAGACGCATAGAGGGCATTCTTTCATTGATCCCTTTTTTCTGAACCTGTTCTCTCAATTCTAATTAAAGGTACACCGTATTTAAAGGGATGGCTTAACATAAATGTACTGAATAACCTATTGAATGAAAACTCCATGAGAAAATCTGTTGGACAGCAAGTGGGAGGGTTTTCAGTGGTTGAATTACATTTATTCAATGCAGGCAAGGGATCCACGCCTGCAAAGCCCGTTATGCACCTTCATAAGGTAAGTTTGAATACCAACTACTGAGAAGTGTGTAGGAAAGGCATGATGTAAGAAAGCCTTGATTTCCTAAGTCAGAATCGGGCCCTCAGTGCATTGGGAGATTCTGGGGCCATATCAACATGCTAAAAAGGGAAAGGACATTGCCATGGACCTTACCTATAGGCATATCTGGAAGATATGATTGTCAACATGTTACAAGGAATGTTTTTATTTTCTATAAAGATTATACACAACCAACCTTTACTTACATGAAGGATATTGTTATCTCTCTCTTTGTGTGTGTCAACCTCGACTTTTTTTGGGGGGCCAGGCATGGCATGTCATCAAATATGCAAAGTATTTTTTTCTGATTACGTCAGGGGAAAATACACATTAATTAATAATTTAACCCAAATTGGACAATTACATTCAATTATTTGTATAAATAAAATCCATAAACATGCTAATTATTATCATTCATATTCATAATTGTTATAGCTATTTGATGGCTTGATACTTTTAACCATATTTTAAGCCTTAATACAAAGTCGCAAAGAAATGCCAGACATGGTAGAAATCCTGTGGGTCTTTGTACTTGCTTGTTTTTATGATGGGGATTTATACATTATTATTATTATGGAAAATGATGCTAACATGGTCAGTAGAGAGGCTAGTCGTATGAACGTCACAGTAGAAATCGAGAAGCTAGTGATAAAAATGGAATAGAAAATCTAAACTGTAGTCCATCCGTACTTTAGAATTCCAGGTGAGAAAGCATTGCGTTCACTGATTCACTGCATGCTCGCTTCTTGTGGCTACAGACAATTAGAAATGTAGCCTACCATGTTTAAAACATGTTCTGTTCAATCATTCACCACCACAAAGTTGCTGAAACACAAACTATTGACAGTTAACCATATTACAATAAAATGAATCAATACCATACTCTGCAGTCATTTTGCTTGATTATTGCATTTTTAAAAAAGCATTAAATTTAACTGACAAGAAACTTGGAATCTAAACCAACAGGGTTCTTTCCCCAAAAAATAAAAATGGGTGTCAATCACGTTTTACACCCCTCCGTTTCAAAGGGGTTTGGATTGTGAGCTGGTTTTTCAGAAACTGCCAAATCTTTCTATGGATGCAGAACTCTCCCAACTGAAATGGCCGCGAATTCTCTGTTCTTTCCCTTTATCTCGACATACTGCCTCGTGAGAACGTCCAACAGACGAGCAATCCATCTCGGTCTAATCGACATTTCAGCACACATCGAATTATATCTACGGAAGATTTCAGTAATCCTTGTAAATGAGTGGGACGCAAAATCCGTCGACACCCTGTACTTTGAGCTTGCATGTTAGAAACGGGAGGAAATAACGTTTAGCTAAGGCGTCGTGCTTAAAAGCGCAATTTCTCTCCTGGAAAAAAATGTATAGCCTACTATATGACATTCAATCACTCGTTGCTTCATTTTCGTTGCCTACGAACCTACATTTCAGCATACCCTAGCATATAGCGCCCCTAAACTCCAAGCAAAACCCCACAAACTAGTCTATCGAGTGAAGTACCACTCCAAAGTCAAAAACCCTAAATGTAAAAACGAATTGCTTAGAGAGCCATTCTATAAAGACGCATATATCACTGTTTGCAGGGCATTCATTAATTTCTGTCCCCTAAATTGAAGAAATTTCCAAGTTTCTCAAATATCTCGGAGGACATTTGTATCTCCTTTCACTGACTCAGGGAGCACTGACGTCATATTAGTAACCCCTTCATTACCGACGCAGGGAGAGGTTCCATTTCCTGTCAACCACTCATGAGAAATATCCTGAATCAAAATTGAATTAATTGAATTGGACAAACAAGCAGTTTCTTCAAATCCAAATGTAGAATACCTGTATTAGTCAAAGAAATCAGACACAGGCCTAAGATAAACTGCAAAAAGTAGCCTAGGCCAATAAAATCATTTATTCATTCATTTTCCAATTCTGACTTATATCATAGCCTAATCCTAGTTAAATATTTGACTTGAGTAAAAAATACCACATATTCTCAGTTTAGGCTACTTATTAAAAAAACATCAAATTAGCAGTGCACTACTTTTGAACAGAGCCCTATTGGTAAAGTAGTGCAGAGAATAAGTGCCATTTGGGAAGCAGTCCAGAAGAAATGCACACAAATACGCTTCTTTCTTCTTTTTTTCCAAAAAATAATACAATACAATACTTGCTTTATTGGTCCATATGCACGAATATTCATAATGTTTTACTGTCACAGTACCCAACCTGACACACATCACAGGCTGGGAGCAGGACAGGCGCTGGAGCAATTAGGGGTAAAGTGCCTTGCTCAAGGGCACAACGGCGGTAGGTAGTATACTGGGATATTGAAGCCAGTGACCCTCCGGTTGCTGCTTCATCCCTGCAAATTTCTCCACAGGCAGCTCAGGGGTTTCGAACCGACAACCCACGCCTCTCTAACCTTGAGGCTACCACAGACCCCTAATGGTAGTAGTATCAGCCCCCTAATGGTAGTAGTATCAGCCCCCTAATGGTAGTAGTATCATCCCACTAATGGTAGTAGTATCATCCCACTAATGGTAGTAGTATCATCCCCCTAATGGTAGTAGTATCATCCCCCTAATGGTAGTAGTATCATCCCCCCAATGGTAGTAGTATCATCCCCCTAATGGTAGTAGTATCAGCCCCCTAATGGTAGTAGTATCAGCCCCCTAATGGTAGTAGTATCATCCCACTAATGGTAGTAGTATTATCCCCCTAATGGTAGTAGTATCATCCCCCTAATGGTAGTAGTATCATCCCCCTAATGGTAGTAGTATCATCCCCCTAATGGTAGTAGTATCATCCCCCTAATGGTAGTAGTATCATCCCCCTAAAGGTAGTAGTATCATCCCCCTAATGGTAGTAGTATCATCCCCCTAATGGTAGTAGTATCATCCCCCTAAAGGTAGTAGTATCATCCCCCTAATGGTAGTAGTATCATCCCCTAATGGTAGTAGTATCATCCCCCTAAAGGTAGTAGTATCATCCCCCTAATGGTAGTAGTATCATCCCCCTAATGGTAGTAGTATTATCCCCCTAATGGTAGTAGTATCATCCCCCTAATGGTAGTAGTATCATCCCCCTAATGGTAGTAGTATCATCCCCCTAAAGGTAGTAGTATCATCCCCCTAATGGTAGTAGTATCATCCCCCTAATAGTAGTAGTATCATCCCCCTAATGGTAGTAGTATCATCCCCCTAATGGTAGTAGTATCATCCCACTAATAGTAGTAGTATCATCCCCCTAAAGGTAGTAGTATCAGTCTCCTAATCGCAGTGGTGGAAAAAGTACCCAATTGTCATACTTGAGTAAAAGCATAGATACCTTAATAGAAAGTTACTCAAGTAAAAGTGAAAGTCAGACAGTGAAATACTACTTGAGTAAAAGTCTAAAAGTATTTAGTTTTAAATATACTTAAGTATCAAAAGTAAATGTAATTGCTAAAATATACTTAAGTATCAAAAGTAAAAGTAAAAGTATAAATCATTTAAAATTCCTTATATTAAGCAAAGCAGACAACACAATTTTCTTGTTTTTAAAATGTAGGTAAATCCAGGGGCACACTCCAACTCAGACACTATTTACAAAATATTCATTTGTGTTTAGTGAGCCAGCCAGGCCAGAGGCAGTAGGGATGACCACCTCTTGATAAGTGCGTGAATTTGACATTTTTCCTGTCCTGCTAAGCATTCTAAATGCAACGAGTACTTTTGGTTGTCAAGGAAAATGTATGGAGTAAAAAGTACAACATTTTCTTTAGGAATGTAGTGAAGTAAAAGTAAAAGTTGTCAAAAATATAAATAGTAACGTCAAGTACAGACACCCCCAAAAACTACTTAAGTAGTACATTAAAGGTAATTAGTTGCACCAGATATTATTTAGGGGCTTCATAGCAAAGGGGGTGAATACATATGCATGCACCACTTTTCCATTTATTAATTTTTTTGAAAGAAGTAATTTTTTTCATTTCACTTCACCAATTTGGACTATTTTGTGTATGTCCATTACATGAAATCCAAATAAAAATCAATTTAAATTACAGGTTGTAATGCAACAAAATAGGAAAAACGCCAAGGGGAATGAATACTTTTGCAAGGCACTGTATTGCGGCCCCTTTTCCACAGCGAAATAGTCTATAAACAGCCACATTTTTAGTGTGCCCTCATAATTTGCGTGGATGAAACTTGGACACCCAAGCTATAGGCTTCTGTAGGGCTGAACCTGCCGAGTTGATGTATGCGCTTTAAAATGTTTTAATTATAGACAATTATTGACAATTTGTGTAATCTTAAATATTAGCCACTATCGGGAGCCCCCGTCAGTAATACCCACATATGTTTATAACTGTCACTTTCATCTTTGTTTTCTTCAATTTGTAGCTTACATTTTGCATCATTCCATTCCGTTTACCTCTGTCACGTCCTTGTAAGTTGTTCATGTGGGTCTCTAGCATTAGTGAATCAGATTAGGCTAACGTTGTGCAATAATTTGGGATGTATAGCCTATTTGGATCATTATGGAAATCAGACCACACATATCAGTTTAAACCTAGGGCTGCTTTGGGCCAGTAACCGAAAGGTCGCTGGTTCGAATCCCCGAGCTGGCAAGGTGAACAAATCTGCCGTTCTACTTTTGAGCAAGGCAGTTAACCCCGAACAACTGCTGCCTGGGTGCCGATGACGTTGATTAAAGCAGCCCCCTGCACCTCTCTGATTCAGAGGGGTTGGGTTAAATGCGGAAGACACATTTCGGTTGAATGCATCAGTTGTGCAACTGACTAGGCATCCCCTTCCCAAAACTTTTTTCCACCTTCCAATATTTCATGTATTGATTGAACTTGAATATGACAGCTTTCAGGATTAATTAAACCACTTCATCAATATATTTAGCACGTAAAGATTCTCCAAACCAGTTTTTTTTTATCTACCAGATTTAATACAGGGACTAAGACGCATAGAGGGCATTCTTTCATTGATCCCTTTTTTCTGAACCTGTTCTCTCAATTCTAATTAAAGGTATTTAAAGGAATGGCTGCTAAGCATTCTAAATGCAACGAGTACTTTTGGTTGTCAAGGAAAATGTATGGAGTAAAAAGCACAACATTTTCTTAAGGAATGTAGTGAAGTAAAAGTAAAAGTTGTCAAAAATATAAATAGTAACGTCAAGTACAGATACCCCCAAAAACTACTTAAGTAGTACATTCAATTATTTTTACTTAAGGACTTTACACCACTGCCTAATCGTAGTAGTATCAAATCAAATAAAATAAAATTTTATTGGCCACATGCGCCGAATACAACAGGTGCAGACATTACAGTGAAATGCTTACTTACAGCCCTTAACCAACAATGCATTTATTTTTTTATAAAAAAA
>NW_025539250.1:0-13958 GCF_020615455.1 Coregonus clupeaformis
GCAAAATAAATAAATAGCATGAGGTAGTTGGGGGGATTAATTTAATGGGTGTGAGTAAGGTGCTGTTAGGCTTATGGTTCAACCAGCACTCATAGAGAAACAAACACGATAAAGGGAGTGGGAAGAAACAAAAATATTTTAATAAAAGTTAAAATTGTTTAGTCAAAAACAACTGGAAGTAAAGGAACAGAGTGGGCTAGTGGCCCGGGAGGAAGGAGAGGTTGAGGGGCAGGCAGGCAGGCAGGCAGGCAGGCAGGCAGGCAGGGCCGACAGGCATGGAAGGCAGGCAGGTTGGGAGGTATGTCGAAACTAAAGACAAAACAAATGACAGGTTAAGGAGAGTGGAGAGTCAGGAGGAAGACAAAGACAAAATTAACTATGGTGACGCTCTGGTAAGAACAACGATCTGGCGCGGTGGAGAGCTATGGAATAGTAGGAGGGATTGAGAATTTAGGATGCAGCTGCGTAGGCAGGAATCACTGGAAAAAATTGACAGTGAGAGGCAGATCCTGAGCACGCCCTGATCACCAGACAATACCCACATAAAGGGGAAAACACAACAGATAAAACACAGAGGGATAAACAAGAGGAAGGGAAACAGAAAAGGAGAGAGACAAGCTGCCCACATAACAGTACTACTCAATGGTCGCCACCAGAAGCACCAGGCCTGTCAGGGCTGTCGATGTGAAGTCGGATCAACTGAGGATCTAAACACAAAACGCTTAGGGACCCAAGACCTCCCCCTGGTCATAACCTAAGACTAGGTATTGGAGACCCCTAGCCCCGAAGTCAGAGTAGCCTACTGACGGTGTAGGGTCGGATGGTGCAATGAGAGAACAGGGAGGTGGGAACAGTCGGTGGACACAAAAGGCGGAGGACACAGGTTTCAGTTGGGAGACGGAAATAGGGTGTATCTTCATGGCTGGAGAAAGGCAATTCAAACGAACCGCAGCGGGGTTAATGATGGACTCCACCACAAACGGACCCAGGTACCGAGAGACAGCTTGCGGTGGATTTGGTATACGTAAGAGGTACGTTCTTAGACGACAGCCAAACCTCTTGACCAGGATGAAACACAGGCGAAGGGAGTCCTGCTCCTATCCGCTGTCATCTTGTTCCTGTCGGTGGTCCAAGCAACGCTTCCAGGTCGCGCCACACTCTCTAGGCAGGGCGGAGGTTCTCCTGAACCGAAGGAACAGCCAATTCCTTCTCCTGAGCAGGAAACAGAGGGGTTGATAACCCATGGTAACCTCGAAGGGTGAAAGACCAGTGGCAGAGGTGGTGAGGGAGTTGTGGCGACTCTATCCAAGGCAGATGTTTGGCCCAGGATGATGGATGTTGAGCAGCCACACAACGAAGGGTTGTTGAGGTCTTGATTGGCTCTTTTCTGTTTTGACCGGTTGGTCTGGGGATGAAACCCTGAGGACAGACTAACGGAAGCACCCAAAGCAGAACAGAAAACCTTCCCAAACCACGGGAAGTAAACTGTGGGCCTCTATCAGATACGATGTCCACAGGTATTCCATGGGGACGGAATACATGTTGACTAGAGGTCCGCTGTCTCACTGGCAGACGGTAATTTTGGTAATGCTATATAGTGAACAGATTTAGAGAATCTGTCCACAATGGTAAGTATAGTATCATTACCTTCAGACTTGGGTAGGCCGGTGACAAAATCCATGGCTATGTGGGACCAGGGACGGCTGGGGGAACTGGGAGGGGTAGCAGCAGCCCCGAAGGGGACTGATGGGAGGGGTCTTTGCCGCGAGCACAGGTTGAACAGGCTGCCACAAAAGCCCGAACGTCAGTTTCCATTGAAGGCCACCAAAAATGTCTCTAAGCAAAGCGTCCAGCGTCGTCTCATCCCAGGGTGACCAGCAAAACGGGAGGTGTTAATCCACTGCAACACCTGAGACCGGACCGTCTCGGGGAACAAAGAGTAGGTTGGGAGGTCCATCACCCGGTCCCGGGTCCGTGGCAAGTGCAGTCTTCACAAGAGACTTCGCGATCTCCCACTGAACAGCCGCCATGACGCATGAGGAAGGCAGGACTGCCTCAGGCTCGCTGGTCTCCGAAGGGTCAGCAAACTGGCGGGACAAAGCATCTGGTTTAACATTTCTTGACCCGGTCTGTATGTAAGAATAAAAAGTTAAACCTACTAAAACAGGGCCCATCTGGCTTGGCGTGAGTTGAGTCTCTTAGTGGCTTGGATGTAAGCCAGTTCTTGTGGTCTGTCCAGACCACAAACGCAGTTCATGGCTCCCATCCAGCCAGTGCCGCCATTCTTCCAGTGCTAGCTTGACCGCCAGCAGTTCTCGGTTTCCAACGTACGTAATTCCCATTCTGTGGGTGACAATTTTTGGAGAAAAAAGCACAGGGGTGAAGCTTTTTTGGTCAGTGGGGGGAGAGCGCTTGGGAGAGGACGGCTCCACACCTGAGTCCGACGCGTCCACCTCCACAACAAACTGCAGAGAGGTATTGGGGTGTATCAACACAGGGGAGGTGGAAAACAGTTCCTTCAAAACCCCTACCGCCTGCTCCGCCTCAGGGGACCACAGAAAGGACTTTTGGGGATGTGAGTCTAGTAAGGGGTGCCACCACTTTACTAAAACCCTTAATGAACCTACGGTAGAAGTTAGCAAAGCCCAAAATTGTTGAAGTTGCCTTACGGGTGGTGGGTATGGGCCATTCCGTCACTGCCCGGATCTTCTCGGGGTCCGCCTTCACCTGCCCGCTCTCGATGAAACCAAGGAACGATGTAGACTGTTTGTGGAACTCACACTTCTCTGCTTTGACATTACACGCTTGTTTTCCAAGAGCCGTTGAAGGACTTGACGGACGTGTGACTCATGCTCCTCGGGTGACTTGGAAAAAACAAGAATATCATCCAGGTATACAAAGACAAAACGGTTCAAAAATCCCTAAGAACATCGTTCACCATGGCTTGGAAAACAGCAGGGGCGTTTGAGAGCCCAAAGGGCATGACCAAATACTCAAAATGTCCCAGTGGAGTGTTGAAAGCGGTTTTTCACTCATCTCCCTTACGGATCCGGACAAGGTGATAGGCTTTACCCTGAGGTCGAGCTTGGAGAAAACTGTGGCGCCATGCAGAGGTTCAAAAGCAGAGTTGATGAGTGGAAGGGGATACTTGTTTTTAACAGTTATGTTGTTTAAAACCCTGAAATCGATACAGGGGCGTAATCGACTCTGTCCTTCTTTTTCACGAAAAAAGAAACCTGCACCGCAAAGGAGACGACGAGGGACGGATTATGCCCGAGACCAGAGAATCACCAATGTACTTGCTCCATTGCCTCTCTTTCCGGTCGGGACAGATTGTATAAGCGACTAGAGGGCAAGGAGCACCAGGAAGCAGTTCAATAGGGCAATCATAAGGCCTATGTGGTGGTAGAGACAGAGCCTTGTCCTTACTGAAAACCTCCGCTAAGTCATGGTATTCTTTGGGGACAGATGACAGATCAAGAGGAGCTGAGGGATGAGTTGGGTTACACTTAGGGGGGAACCGCCTGACCTAAGGCACTCTGAATGGCAGTTAGTGCCCAACTGAGAATGGTGTGACGTGTCAATCAATTTGTGGGTTGTGAAGAGCCAACCAGGGGAAGCCAAGGATTAGGAGGTAGCTGAGCCAGACATAACTCTTAGCTGAATGCTTTCACAATGATTGCCAGAAATCACTAGGGAAACGGGGATGGTTTGATGAGTTATCTCCAGGAGGAGGCGCCCATCAAGGGCTGTGACCCGAATGGGGG
The DNA here is from genome assembly GCF_020615455.1 of Coregonus clupeaformis. Lineage (NCBI taxonomy): Eukaryota > Metazoa > Chordata > Actinopteri > Salmoniformes > Salmonidae > Coregonus > Coregonus clupeaformis. The sequence continues at coordinate 3,768 of NW_025539250.1, forward strand.
TAGGTAGTGGCTCCATGGGGATACGAGCATTGTGTAATTCGAACTGGTGGCTAATAAAGTTGTCTTCTGCACCTGAGTCAAGTGAGAGCTGAGAGTGGCAGGGAATGACTCTGGAAACGTAGAAGGTTACAGGTACTTGTAATCGGGGAATGATGGGTTCAGGATCTAACTCTGGGCTCGCAAGTAGACCCACCGTTACGAGCCGAGCCTTGTCTTTTGGCCGCTTAAGGCATGTAGCCAGAATGTGTGTGGCGTCTCCACAGTACAGGCACTCACCCGCCTGAGAGAGCGCCGTTGCCGTTCTGCTGGAGGTAGTCGAGCTTGACCCACTTGCATAGGTTCCTCCTCTGTGCTCGGGATGGAATCAGGAATAAGAAGCTGCCGGCTCCGGGAGGCGAGACTTCGAGTGGTTGAAGGCTGGGAACTGCTCCTAGATTCGGCCGACCGCCTCTCTCCCGACGCCTCCCGCAACCGGTTGTCTAGCTTAATGGACAGGGAAACGAGAGAATGTAAATCATGTGGGTCAATCACGAGCAGCCAGTTCATCCTTAATGGCTTCATTCAAACCGTTTAGAAATGCTCGCTTGAAGTGCCACATTGTTCCACTTGAGTCCGCTGCCAAAGTCCAGAACTCAATAGAGTACTCAGCCACACTGTTAGAACCCTGCCTCAAATTGAAAAAGTATCTTGGAGGAATTACCCACATGGTCAGGATGGTCAAAAACAGTCTTCAATTTAGCAGAAAAATCAGCGAAAGTCAATCCAGTCAGAGTTTGATTTGAGCACACAGCCCTCAGCCCAAACCAGAGAGCTCTCCCTCTTAACAGCCCCAGAACATAATGTACCTTAGAGGAATCAGTAGAAAATGACAGTGGTCTCTGCCAGAAAAAATCAAGTCACACTGAAGCAAAATCCCCGGCACTTGTCCAATTCTCCATTGAAGCGGTTCAGGCGACGTGACAGGGGGTTCTTCGATGGAACGAAGCCTGCATCATGTCCTGGAACCAACTTGGGTGTGCATCAAACTGGGGGGTCAGAGAGAGAGATGGAGAACTGATAACAGACAATTTGAGAGACTTGTGTAGTTAACTGAGTCACCTGGTTCAGCAGTTGATGATTATTTTCCAAAAGAGTCCGAATCAGTTGGTCATGCTGTCCTAGCAACGTTCCTTGAGCCTGGATAGCTTGTTGGAAGCTGTCTTCGTTTGCCCCGTGCTGTCTCTCTGTTGGGTCCATGGCCAGATCGTTCTGTTAGGCTATGGTTCAACCCAGCACTCAGAGAAACAAACACGACAAGGGGAGTGGAAGAAACAAAAAATATTTAATAAAAGTTAAAATTGTCTTAGTCCAAAAACAACTGAAGTAAAGGAACAGAGTGGGCTAGTTTGGCTCGGAGGAAGGAGAGAGGCTGAGGCAGGCAGAGCAGGCAGGCAGGCAGGCCGACAGGCAGGAAGGCAGGCAGGTTGGGAGGTATGTCCGAAAACTAAAGACAAAACAAATGACAGGTTAAGGAGAGGTGGAGAGCCAGGCTGAAAAAGACAAAGACAAAATATCTTTACTGGTGAGCCAAGTTACCGCTCTGGTAAGAACAACGATCTGGCGCCGGTGGAGAGCCATGCCCCGAATTAGTAGTGCAGGTTGATTAGAGAAAAAGATGCAGCTGCGTAGGGCAGGAATCACTGGAAACAACCTCGCAGCTGCACAGGAGAGGCAGATCCTGAGCACGCCCCTGATCCACTCCAGACACACCCACATAAAGGGGACAAAACACACATACAGATACAACAGACACAGAGGGGACAAAACAAGGAGGAAGGGAAACAGAAAAGGGAGAGACAAGCTGCCCACACGAACAGGTGCAGTGATCGCAAGGTGCTCTGACAACTGATGCTTAAAGTTATTGAGGGAGATAAGAGTCTCCAGCTTCAGAGATTTTTGCAATTGGTTCCAGTCATTGGCAGCAGAGAACTGGAAGGGAATGGCGGCCAAAGGAGGTGTTGGCTTTGGGAATGACCAGTGAGATATACCTGCTGGAGCGCAAGACTACGGGTGGGTGCTGCTATGGTGACCAATGGAGCTAAGATAAAGGGCGGGATTTGCCTAGCAGTGATTTATAGATGGCCTGGAGCCAGTGGGTTTGACGACGGACATGTAGTGAGGACCAGCCAACAAGAGCGTGACAGGTCACAGTGGTGGGTAGTGTATGGGGCTTTGGAGACAAAACGGATGGCACTGTGATAGACCACATCCCAATTTGCTGAGTAGAGTGTTGGAGGCTATTTTGTAAATGACATCGCCGAAGTCAAGGATCGGTAGGATAGTCAGGTTTTATTTGGCAGCATGAGTGAGGGAGGCTTTGTTGCGAAATAGGAAACCGATTCTAGATTTAACTTTGGATTGGAGATTCTTAATGTGAGTCTGAAAGGAGAGTTACAGTCCTAACCAGACACCTAGGTATTTGTAGTTGTCCACATACTCTAGGTCAGACCCGTCGAGAGTAGTGATTCTAGTCGGGTGGGCGGGTGCCAGCAGCAGTTCGATTGAAGAGCATGCATTTAGTTTTACTAGTGTTTAAGAGCAGTTGGAGGCTACTGAAGGGAGTGTTGTATGGCATTGAAGCTCGTTTGGAGGTTTGTTAACGCAGTGTCCAATGAAGGGCCAGATGTATACAAAATGGTGTCGTCTGCGTAGAGGTGGATCTGAGAGTCACCAGCAGCAAGAGCGAAGATCATTGATATATAACACAGAGAAAAAGTGTCGGGCCCAAGAATTGAACCCTGTGGCACCCCCATAGAGACTGCCATAGGTCCAGACAACAGGCCCTCCGATTTGACACACTGAACTCTATCTGAGAAGTAGTTGGGAACCAGGCGAGGCAGTCATTTCGAGAAACCAAGGCTATTTAGTCTGCCTACTGTCCAAATCCTCACCGGCCTGGAATGACCTTTTTGTGGCTATAAATGGAATCAAAGGAGTATTCAAGATATTAATAATATGTCTAGCTGTACTGAATCAAACCCACTGACTATTCAATACCTAGATCCAGATGAAATGAATTTTGGGACTATGATCAACAGAGATTGGAACAAAGCGTGTCTATACACGTGCCCATCAAACAAACACCTGATGCATATGTTGGTATTAGTAACACTGACAATTCCAGTCCCTTTAGTATTTCCACATCAGTGTTATTGACTATGACAGGCAGTGGTTAGAGCCAATCAACTCTTCCTGGTAAATTACACACACCTTTATCAAGGCCTTCTGTTGCTTTCACTATTAATCAATTCTCTTCAGACTAAGAATAATACAGAAGAGCAAAAAACTGTAATTTTCAATAAAAACATTCTAGCAGTATGTGACGCTATTCCTTCTATATGATAGATATACCAACCTAGAACTACTGCTTTTTCCATTACTTCCATTCAGAGCAGAATGAATGAGCAATTCATCCCCACCTCATTTGAGAGCGGCCAAAGAACTTCAGAGGAAAATCAAGCTTTACACTCATGTCAGACGAAGCAAGATATTTCCAAGGAGAGGAGCTCAAATAGCAGCCTCTGCCCTTGTTGAAAGGTCCACTAACACATATTTCTATACATGGAGTGAAACATTCCATCAAACTGAGTAAAATGAGGAAAACACAGCACGCATACTCTCTAGCAAGTGGAGGCTGGTGGGGAGGAGCTATAGGAGGACGAGCTCATGTAATGGCTGGAATGGAATCAATGGAACGGAGTCAAGCATGTGGTTTCCATATGTTTGATACAGTTCCATATATTCCATTCTGCCACTGCTCTCTAGCCCAATATTTTGCCCAAACCCAAGCCCATATCAGATGTGGTCAATATAAAATAGTATTGGGTGGTAGATGTACAGTGTCAATTTGCCAGTGTATGTCTCATATGATGGTGATACTTGGTGAATTGTTTCAGATTGGAAACTTCCTTTCCAAAGGAAAACTTTTGTAGTCTGGCTATGACTGCAGCTGAAAATATGTATTGTATAACTTTGTGGGATAATGAGGATTCTGCTCTACTTTTCATTGGATAAATTAGATCAATTCCTGAACTTACTTATTTAAAAGGAGGTAGCACAGAGCTATTTCCGCCCAAATCAGAGCCATGGCTGAATAACTTGCATATCACCCACTACTGTGTAGGTAGGCTACAACTGCCAATTGTGACAAATGTACATTCAGTGAAAAAATTTTAATTACTGATGTCAAAACTGTTTTTCTTAGCTTGTTTTAATTTCTTTCAAAACGTTATTTTCAACCGTGGTTTGGATTTAGTCATATTGAACTAAAATCCTCCAGAAGGGACACACACTATTGGGATGTCAATATTTCAGTGAGAAGATTCATGGAGAAGTTTCAGAAATGCAATATGTGGTGTGACGAATAAAACAAAGTCCATTCTTCCCAGTCTACCTCAGTGGTGTGTTACCATGTCCTCAGGGTCTGCTGGTAGGCCAAGTAAAATGTGTTCCCTGTTCTAAAGCTTGACAAATCTACCTTGATGTCAGCATTATCAAATGAAAATGCACTCTGCCATGGAATCATAGACACAAACCTCCAAACACTCTTGAGATGAAACCAATTGTTTAGAGAGCTGAAACAGAACTATCCTGAAGTGCTTCCTTCCTGTAAAGAATTCCTTCATAAGATCTGATTAATTCAGTGTGTAAACAACAGCTAAGTAATTAGCACAGTCATAGTCTCTGGCAACTGAGCTGAGCCATAGACAGACCTGTGACTGTTTACCTTTTCATTGGGACTGATGTTGTACCCACTACCCAGTCACTCACCCAGTCAATCACTGTTACAACATGAGAGCACCGTTAATGAGAGAGTTATCTCTGTCAGTTCAGCCAAACACAGCTCAGCTTTAGCATCAAATCATCTGCTGAATCCATGAAGGCTACTATACACAACTTGCCCAAAAATTGCTAGAGGGTTTGAGAATCAGATTTAGATAATACTAATTTAATGCTCAGATGTACATATGATGAGTGATGCATGATGCGAATGGTTCCAATCCCCTGGTAGGGCTGCTATAGTCCCACAGTTATTGGATATCACTGTGATAGGCCATTGGGCCTCAAAATAAGAAAAAAGACATACGCCAAGAGTGTCTGACAGCGTCAAACCCCAGGAAAGGCGGGGAGACCCTCTAAGGTGATTCCATTTTGAGATGATAGAAATAGGGCTCTTATCTAAAGATTGACCAGTTCAGTCTAAAACTTACCAGTATGCAAGGAATTTCCTCTGAAGTTGTCAGAGGACCTGTTTTCACTACTAAAAGATGGCAATCATCTTTGCCTTCTTTCCTGTGGAATGAATTCCAAGAAATAGGAAGACCAACATTAATTGGTAGAGGGTCTATGTCACCAAAGAGATTCATTAATTGCATAATTCCACAGAGGCGCATCCCTGGATTGACAGAAATTGGATCCATCTTGATGTACATCCCCACCTCTTTTTTATTACTCAATGTCCAATGAGGGCAGGCCATCTGTATTGTCTGATCATACGAACATTTACTGCATCCAGAGGTCCTCTATAACGGTTCTCCTGAAGAAGACTTCCTTTAGTTTTACTGAGCCATAAAGAAAATCAATCTCTTCAATCTATATATAACCCCTTGACGTATAGTCCATTAAAAAACGCAGCCGTCTGTGAAGGGCCTGTAAGTGATGATCACATGATGTGGAGGTAACCCTGAGTAGTGTGGGAGCCGCCTTCAGAAATAGATCTAATCTCACTACAGTAACAGCATTATGTTCAGGCCCTGCTGCTTTATCTGCTCATCCTTTGCCCATTTCAGAAGCAGTGAAATGGCTGTAGTTTTCAGCTGCCAGTCTCTGCACTGCTTTGATGAGTGCTCCCCTTCACATCCCATAATAAGCTGAGGCTGCACTTGTGCTGAACAGCACAGTAGGTGCTCAGGGATCCTCATTAGGAGTGTGTGGGGTTGCTTAAGAATTACTCCTAAAGTAAATCCATGTTACTGGCAGCTGCTACTTTCTTATATGCTCAATCAACATTTTCCACTTACTTACAGTATACCCAGACGGCTTGGACTTAATCTTTCCAACCACTGTGCAATGTTACTCAGTACTGCATGCAACCATATGCAACATTTTTGCAATGAATTAACATAAGCCTAATTCTGGACAAAACTGGCATGCCACTGTTCAATAAAACTGAATAGGTTGAATTCAGGAGTGGTGACACACTTCATATCCATGGATACTAGCTGGAGGAAAATGTATCTGTAAATGGTTGTTCTTTGTGGAGTACATCAGACCTTTCCTGACAAAATTGCCCCCCGCTGTATGGCGGAGCGCTCGTGTGTCCTTCCATAAAATCACAGAGACCAACCACACTGTCTGACAAATGCCGGCAGCTCCTACCCTGCTATCAGCAGCATGAACATCTTGCCTTTATGACACAAGGCCCTATAAGCAGTGCAGCTGTGCTCTCCTCCACAGCTCTGACAGACAACAGGCTCATGCCAGAGCTGTCTGAAGCTTATCAAAGAGGAAATTAGAGGGGGAGGGACGGTGTTGCGTGAGCTGTCCCTGCTAAGTAAACATATGTTTTAATTGCAATGTTTCTGACACCTCTCTTTGTGAACATGTAGAACAAGCACAAAAAGGGCAGGCAGAGGCGAGATATGTCTCAGGCTGCGTTTAGACAGGGGCAGCCCAATTCTGATATTATCTGAAAAGATCTGATGTGATTGGTCAAAAAACCAATTAGTGGAAAAAATATCAAAATTGGGCTGCCTGTCTAAATGGAGCCTGTAATGGAATAAGGAGGGTAATGGAATAAGGAGTCTAGACTGATAGCTGGTGAGCGAAGCTAAAAAAATGCGAAGTTGATCGATCCCTGTCGAGGGAGGAGCTGATTATTTGTATATCACAGACCACGTTTCCACAGTTTTTATGCGAGTAGTCGTACACCTATAAAAATAATAATAATCACAACAGCTGTGATGGAAACAATTTTATAAATGTCGTCAGATAATTTGTTTGTCGACATGGGATCTTTTGTTAGTGGTAAAATGTATTATGCGAGAAATGGCGGTGGAAATGCGCAAATATTGATATAATAACCATCATATCGGGTGAAGTAAACTTGGAGCTCACGTAGTCATGTCGATGGTCTTACTCTGGTGACATGATGATTGATGCTTGACTGACCTTTGACAAATAAAGATATTCTCGCTCTTATCCATAATAATCTCCATACAATGTACTGTAGACTAACCTACCCACAGAGCCTACCTGAAATGTATCTGTGAGCTGTTGGCTAGAGCACCTGCGTAAATCCAGACTAGGCATATTTACTATTTAACGCAACAGTTTTTGAGACAAAACTATCAGTAGAGTTGAAAAGTTAATGGAAACAGCATTGAACATTCCATTTTTATTTGGTACATGAAAACTTAAGCAAAACAGAGTACATTTTGTACACTACGTCATCACACTGATTTTTTATCTGCAACGAAGTACGTTAGGTGGAAACACACCACTGGCTGGAAAACATGCATATTTTCTTCATACTGATTTTAGAATATTCGCATGAAAATCTGTCGCCAATTGCACGGAAACCTAGCTAGTGCACAGCAAATGAGTGAGGCTTTTATGACATCGCTGTAATAGGATCTTGGCAGACGTGTTGATGTCTGAAAAACAGGAGAAAATGAGAGGTTCTAAAAAAGGAAGAGATAAAGAACCTTTTAATACACATATTTGCCAGTTATCTTATTAATGGTCTTAATTGTTCATTCAAAATCATTGGAGAGATATGAAAGGTGACACAAAAGAGTATGGCCTTTACAGCAGAGCACAACTACAGTTCAACGTCTAGACTCTGATTCCGAAATAGTCCCAATAAATGAATACATCCAGTGGGTAAGAGCACAGTTATTCTGACTCAGGTCTAAAAAGTCCACCTTTATTAGTGACAAGAAAAAGCTTGCCAGATTTTTTGGTTCGAACAAACCTTTCCATTCCAATCACTCCCATATTACAGTTCTGAGAAATAGGCTACAAATTCGTCGTCCTTGAATGGCACAGTGCTGCTTCTCTAAAAGAAACAGATCTCCAGATTTCCAGGAAGCTATTGTTTCATGAGCACTCTGTCAGTGAATTCAAATGTTTAATCATGTGTTGGCATGGTTGTGTGTCTCATTTCAAGTAACTGAGCTGCAGGCATAAGGGAAACATTAAACCTATAATTTGCAATCAACCCAAATAAAAGCATGTTGATAGAAAGATGTGTGTGTGTCATGTACAGTGCCTATAGAAAGTCTACACCTCCTTGAACCTCTTTCACATTTCGTTGCGTTACAAAGTGGGATTGAAATAGATGTAATTGTATTTTTTTGTCATTGATCTACACAAAATATTCCATAATGTCAAAGTGAAAATAAAATTATATATATATATATATATATATTTTTTAAACAAATTAATGAAATTGTAATAACTAAAATATAACTGTTGCATAGGTATTCACACTCTTTGTTTAGGCAAGCCTAAATTAGTTCAGAAGTAAAATTTGGATTAACAAATCACATATGAAAAAATATGGGTTGACATGATTTTTGAACGACTACCCCTTCCTCTGTCCCCCATAACATACAAAGGGCAGTGATTGGTAGATGGGTAGCAATAACAAATGACATTGAAATATCTTTAAGCATGGACAAGTTAATAATTATGCTGTGGGTGATGTATTATACCACCCAGACACAAAGACGCAGTCGTCGTTCTGAAAAAGGAATCTGCTTAGGGATCGTCACCATGAGGCCATTAGTGATTTAAAACAGCTACAGAGTTCAATTGCTGTGATGGGAGAAAAAAAAAGCTGTTAAACTGTAGTTTGTTTGTATCCTGTTTAGTGAATGATTACTGTGAGTATTAGTGAGTTTAGGCCATGAAACTGTGTGTATGCTAATTTGGAAAGGTTGACCTAATCAGATAAGAGGAAATTGCCTAGGACCAGCGAGCAGAGTCAGGCCCAGAGACAATGAAGATGGATGGGGTTGTGGATTCTGACATCTAGCTAAACAAAGAGAGAGGACCATGGACATTCCACAGGGGAGAGAAGGGAAACTCATTGGGGTCATAAATGTATAGCTGGGGAGATGACACCTACAAGAGGGCTGGTGACTAAAAAGGAGGGAAGAGTAGAAGATGTGTTGTGAACTTTCTAAATGTATGCACTCAGCTGAGGCATCCTTGGTATTAAACACTTGAAACTTCTGAGATTTTGGTCTCAATTCCATGTGCAAAGAGGTTTGCAATAGCATTTTTATTTTAACAGACCCAAATGACAGAGTGAAAAGAAGAATAAAAAATTACAGAATACTAATATTCCAAAACAGGCATATGTATGCAACAAGGCACTAAAGTAATACTGCAAAAAAAAACACAGCAAAGGAATACACACTTTGGCCTAAATGCAAAGCCTTATGTTTGGGGCAAATCCAGCACAACAAATCACTGAGTAACTGCCTCCTTATTTTCAAGCATGGTGGTGGCTGCATCATGGTATGGGTATGCTTGACATCGGCAAAGACTGAGGAGTTTTTCTGGATGAAAAGAAACGGAATGGAGCTAAGCAAAGGCAAAATCTAGAGGAAAATCTGATCCAGTCTGCTTTACACAGATACTGGGAGAGGAATTCACCTTTCAGCAGGACAATAACCTACAACACAAAGCCAAATCTACATAGAGTTGCTTACCAAGAAGGCAGTGATTGAGTGGCCAAAGTTACAGTTTTGACTTAAAATCGGCTTGAAAATCTATGACAAGACTGGATGGTTGTCTACCCATGATCCCCAATAACTTGACAGAGCTTGAAGAATTTTGAAAATAATAAATGGGCAAATATTGCACAATACAGGTGCGCAACGTTCTTTAAGTAGAGACTTACCCAAGAAGACTCACGGCTGTAATCACTGCCAAAGGTGGTTCTAACATGTACAGTGGGGAGAACAAGTATTTGATAACTGACGATTTTTGCAGGTTTTCCCACTTGCTGAGCCATGTAGAGGTCTGTAATTTTTATCATAGGTAGACTTCAACTGTGAGAGACTGAATCTGAAAACAAAAATCCAGAAAATCACATGGATTTAAGTATTAATTTGCATTTATTGCACTTAGAAAACTATA
>NW_025539251.1:0-13947 GCF_020615455.1 Coregonus clupeaformis
TTGTGATGTCACGAGAGGCTGTGTCCTTAGAGGGACGTTACATCCTGGTGGCTGCAAACCCAGACAGCTGCTGGCTCCATCTGCTGGTATGGTCGGGAACTCCAAGCCTCTGTGGCCAATCTTCCCACGCCCAGCTGAAACCAATCGGGGGCTGGTGGGCTGGAGTTGTTTTGGAGGACACGGTCTGGAGTGTGGGCTTCTGGGAAGAAAAGAATTGTGTTATAATTTGGTTGGGTGTCGAAGACCTTTAATAAAATCCTTGTTTGGGTTGAACCTGACTCCTTGCACTTTGGGAATCCCAGCTGGAAAGCGTGTAGCCTCTCGTGGCATCACAGATGGTGGAGAATACGGGCACGCTCAGCGTTGATAGTGCATGTGGAGAGGGATACACGAAAGTTTGATCACCCAGTTTTCCAAGTTGGACGTAGGCTCCCCGCCCGACTGAAATGGAGGACATGTTGAAAAGCCCTTGTTGCTGGCCAGCAAGCCCAACAAACAAGCGTGGCTCTCTTGGAGGAACAAAGAAAGCCAGCCTTCTGAAGGCAGAGAATTTCAGTTGCAGAGACAGAGGGTGGTCCAAATATACCCACGCCCAATAAAGGCAAGTGACTTTATATCTCAAGATGCGAGCTACCGATGACATTGTAGGCTTGCTGCATTTGAGGCCCACGGCACACTAGGGAAGTCTGGCCGAAAGCAACAGTGGTTGTGGTCTGTTTAGCCCCCCTTTCTAGCCGGGGGAGCGCTGAATGCTGCCGGGACCCGGGCCCGGGCCAGGTTCCACGGCCTATGATGCCCAGTCTGAGATCTCTCAGCAGATATGGACTCACAAAAGGTGGCCCATATTGCGCTTTCTCGTTGGACCTTCATCCAGTACCAGCCTCCTCGGGCGCAGATGCATAACTTTCCGAATCGCAAGGAAATGGCTGGATCCGCCAGAGGAATACAGCTAGCGGCTGGTGGTGGAGGCCGTTGTGGTGGATCGTTACTAGGCGCCCTGCCTGAGGCAAAGGGGTTCATCAGTCAAGGCCTTGACCACGGCTGATCCGACCGTGGAAGCTGTGGAAAAGTACCAGGCCACAGCGAGATGTGCTGAATGCTTCCCGAAAAAGACCCCCATGGAGTGTGCCCCCACCACAAATGGGAAGGACCCGTCCAAAGGACCCCAAGGTCTCGAACCCAGCCACGTCAGGGACTTATCCCGGCTCCAGGGAGCCAGAAACCAGGCGGGTCCAAGAAGAGTACACCAGGAGGGGAACTTCGACAGTGTTCCGGTGTGGGGAGATGGGACATATCTCCTGGCAGTGTGAAACCAGCCGATGAACCTATGCCCACTGCGAAGTCCTCCCGCTCAGCACCCACACACCGTGTTGCCTCGCTCTTGGGGAGTAGTAGATGGCGGCCCAGATCGACCCCCCACCTGCCCGGTAACTTGTGAATCACCATGATGTGGAGGCTTACTGGATTCTAGTAGCCGGCCACCCTGGTGCGTAAGGATTTGAGTGGGCCCAACGTGTCTGACCCCCGTGAAAGTTCCCTCCCAGTTTCCTGTGTCCATGGGGACACCAGAGAATACCCCATTACTGAACTTACAATGACCACACACGGGGAAGAACCATACAACGATTTAACGGCGGGGGTGGTTGATTCCCTTCCCGTCCCTGTCCTAATTGGCCGAGACTGCCCAGCCTTTTACCCACTCTGGAGAGTCTCAGGAGAGGATAACCGAGTACCTCGGACAAGCGGAGAGGCAAGACTCATCCTGGGGAAGGCTCCGGTGCAATCCTCCGAGTTCTCACTCCCGCCCGGGCTCTGATAGGGATGGCAGGTGCCCAGACCGACACCGAGACTGGTCCGGATACGGAGAAGAGAAGCGCAGCCCAGGAAAGTGCTCCGTTCTCCAGTGAAGAAGACGTCCCAGGCACCCAAGAGCCCCTCTCACAGGCCAGTGATGGTACGGCTCAATTACAAGATCCTACTCTTGCAAATGCCTTAAGAAATGTGCAGGTATTAGAAGGTGTAGTGTTAGGTGATAAGACAACCCCTACTTACCCCATTTCGCAGTAAACCCCGGGGGTTAGTATATCAGATAGTCAAGAAAAATGAGGAAGTGCATGAACAGCTCCGTGCCACAGCCCTATCGGGCCTCAGTACTCAACCTAGCCCACACACACCCGCTAGGGGGCCCACTTGGGGGTAGAGAAGACTAAGAAGAATCATGCAACGTTTCTTTTGGCCAGGAGTACAAAGAGATAGAGAACTACTGCCGTAGTTGCCCTGAGTGTCAGCAGGTTGCTGCCAAAGCCCACATATAGAAACCCGCTCATTCCCTTGCCCATTATCGAAACTCGCTTTTTGAGAGAATTGGATTAGACATAGTCGGGCCCTTACCGAAAAGTGCCAGGGGACATCAATACATTCTGGTCATTCTGGACTATGCGTCCCGGACCCGGAGGCCATTCCGCTGAGGAAGGCTACATCCAGACAAATCGCCAAGGAGCTGTTCCGTCTCTCAACTAGTCTGGGAATCCCAAAGAGATATTGACGGACCAAGGGACTCCATTCATGTCCAGGGTGATGAAAGAACTCTGTGCTTACTCGAAAATCAAACAGCTGAGAACCTCGGTCTACCACCCCCAGACAGATGGCCTAGTCGAACGTTTTAACAAAACACTAAAATCCATGCTGAAGCGGTAGGGGGAAGATGGGCGCAACTGGGATCAGCTGTTACCATACATATTATTTGCGGTGAGAGAGGTACCTCAGTCTTCTACTGGTTTTTCACCCTTTGAGCTCTTGCTTTCTACAGACCCAGAGGACTGCTCGACATCGCCAAGGAGGCCTGGGAGGAGCAGCCATGCCAACAGCGGACACTGATCGACCATGTACGGGGCTATGAGGGAGAGAATGAAGGCCATCTATCCCCATGATGCGGGAACACATGGAGGCCAGTCAGCGGCAACAGCAAGCCTCTACAACAGATCTGCTCAGCCCAGGGAGTTTAAGCCGGGGGACAGAGTGCTGGTCCTGGTGCCCAACCGTTGAGTGAATTCCTGGCAACCTGGCAAGGACCATATGAGGTCATTGAACGCATGGGAGAAGTAAACTACAAGGTGAGGCAACCAGATAAAAGGAAAACTGAGCAGATTTATCATGTTAACCTTTTAGAAGAAGTAACACGCCAGAGAGGCGCTGTTTAGCTCTCTACCCCACAGAGACCCAGGAACCGGCGCGAGAAGAGGTTCAGCTGGGTCCAAATCTGTCCCCACATCAACGGCAGATGGCCCTGGAACTCGTGGAGCAGAACCAGGATGTCTTCTCTCCTCCCCTTCCGGTCACACAGAGGTGGTCCAACATGAGATCCGGCACCAGTGCCTGGCCGAACGGTAAACCAGCGCCCGTACCGCGTGCCAGAGGCTCGTAGTGGTTATACAGAAGGAGGTAAGGAAGATGCGGGAGTTGGGAGTAATTCGAAGAGTCCCACAGTGCCTGGGCAAGTCCCATAGTACTAGTTCCCAAGCCAGACGGTTCAGTACGATTTTGTAATGACTATCGAAAGTTGAATGAAGTGTCTGAATTTGATGCATACCCAATGCCGCGTGTCGATGATTTAATAGACTCCTTGGGGCATGCTCGTTTCATAACCACTCTTGATCTCACAAAAAGGCTACTGGCAGGTGCCCTTGACCCCGGCATCTAAGGAGAAGACAGCCTTTGCCACCCCGGAGGGGCTCTACCAGTATACCCGACTTCCGTTTGGTCTCCACGGGGCACCTGCCACGTGCCAACGCCTGATGGATCGAGTCCTTGCGCCCACAAGAGTGCACGCAGCGGCTTATTTGGATGATGTGGTTATACAAAGTCAGGATTGGGCCAGCCACCTACCCCGGGTACAAGCGGTGCTGGATTCGCTCAGGGAAGCAGGGCTCACGGCAAACCCGAAGAAGTGCAAGGTGGCCTTCAGTGGAGACAAACTACCTGGGGTACACCATTGGGCGGGGGTTGGTCAAACCACAGGAAGCCAAACTGCGGGCCACTACAGGACTAGCCGCAGCCCATCAACAAGAAGCAAGTAAGGTCATTTTTGGGCCTCGCTGGCTACTATAGACGCTTTATTGCAGATTTTGCTACCATAGCGGCACCATTGGACGGAGCTGACGACCAAACGCCACTCACGAATGGTGAAGTGGAACCCTGCGGCGGAGGCGGCTTTCCGCAACCTGAAGCGAGCACTCTGCTCCGTCCGATCCTGGTGGCACCAGACTTCAAGAAGGAATTCATTGTCCAAGCGGATGCTTCGGAGGTGGGTCTGGGTGCTGTCCTCACCCAGGCACATGACGGGGAAGAACATCCCATTCTCTACCTAAGCAGGAAGTTACTTCCAAGAGAGAAGAACTATTCAACGGTGGAGAAGGAATGTCTGGCTGTAGTCTGGGCCCTGGAGTCCCCTTCGGTTCTATCTCCTGGGCCGACGTTTCATGGTGGTATCTGATCACGCCCCCTCTGCAGTGGATGGCCAAGAACAAGGAATCAAACAGTAGAGTAACCAGATGGTTTTTGAGCTTGCAACCGTTTAACTTTTCGGTTGTCCACAGGGCTGGCAAGACACGGAAATGCGGACGCCCTCTCCCGGCGTGATGCCTTCTTCACTGCCTTTACCCGACGAGGACGTCGGTCCCGAGGAGGGGGATGTGTGATGTCACGAGAGGCTGTGTCCTGGAGGGACGTTACATCCCCCTGAGGTGGCTGCAAACCCAGACAGCTATGGCTCCATCTGCTGGTATGGTCGGGAACTCCAACCCTCTGTGGCCAATCTTCCCACGCAGCTGAAACCAATCGGGGGCTGATGGGCTGGAGTTGTTTTGGAAGGGAAGAGACACGGTCTGGAGTGTGGGCTCTGGGAAGAAGAGAATTGTGTTATAATTTCGTTAGTTGCCGAAGACCTTTAATAAAATCCTTGTTTTGGTTGAACCTGGACTCCTTGCACTACTTGGGCAATCCCGCTGGAAGCGGTAGCCTCTCGTGGCATCACAATATATATATATATATATATATATATATATATATATGTATGAACTACACATTGACACATCCAGTCCAAAACGGAAGGTTTAAAAAATACTTTCTTAGTCGCCAAAGTACCGGAGCATGTCTTTAACAGAGAAGATACAGAATGTCTAGAAGCTCACTCTCCCTCTCTCTATCTTTCCCTCTCTCTCTCTGTGTCTCTCTCTCTCTCTCTCTCTCTCTCTTCTGTGTCTCTCTCTCTCTCTCTCTCTCTCTCTCTCTCTCGCTCTCTCTCTCGCTCTCTCTCTCGCTCGCTCTCTCTCTCGCTCTCTCTCTCTCTCGCTCTCTCTCTCGCTCTCTCTCTGTCTCTCTCGCTCTCTCTCTCTCTCTCTCTCTCTCTCTCCCTCTCTCTCTCTCTGTCTCTCTCTCTCTTTCCCCCTCTCTCTCTCCCCCCTCTGTCTCTTTCTCTTGCGCTCTCTCTCGCTCTCTCTCTATTTCTCTTTGTCTCTCTTTCTCACTCCCCCTCTCTCTCTCTCCCCCTCACTCTCTCTCGCTCTCTCCTCTCTTTCTCTCTCCCCCTCTCTCGCTTTCTCTCTCCCCCCTCTCTCCCTCTCTATCTCTCTCTCTCTCTATCTGAGCGTGAGGATGGATGGTTTCATTAAAAGGTGTTCTAAGGGAGAGCTCAGTATGTGTCTGCTCTTTATTACTCATTAGTTAGACACCAACATGAGAGCTTGTACTTCAAGGCAATGAAAAAGCACTAAAATATAAAGTTTTAATTTGTATCTCGTTCAATATGCCTTAAGCTTATAGGCTCCTAACTTGGATCAATGTTCTGCCCATCAGCTTTGTGTCCTCACTAAACAGGAAGTAAACTCCTCTTTCTCTTTATTTTTTTCTTCTTTGGTCATCTAAAATGTTGCTCCAGAGAATCTCCTGCCATTTAGAAAGAGGGTTGACGTGAACAATCGGAGGGATGATTACATTTGGAGTGCTGTAGGACATGAGAAGAAGGAAAAGCGGCTTATGAGTTTTAATGACTGCAGTTATTAGCGGTGTAATTAGATATGGGTAACAGGCAGCGCTCTGGGCGGTGATGTGATGTGAGGGGCATGGCTTACTCCTCATCAACAGGAGGACTTCCTCTATCTCAGAGTTAGGAGTTAGGAAACATTGGATGGAAAATTTAGCTCAGCTAAGTTTATGTAGTGCAATCCCCATACAGCAGTGTTCCTCAACTGGTGGTTTTATTTGGCCCCCCAAGTTTTCTTGTTTTTTTACCTTCTTTGTTTTCTCCATTGTTGGACATAAAATACTGTAAAAACACCAGGAAATCAGCTTAGAGTGATTTTAATTTAAGAAATCTGTTCCCAAGTATTCCCACGCGTAATAGAGAGACACATGATCGTATACAAATGTAAGCAAGGTTGGAAATGATAGTTTTAGTCAAACGTTATATCTGTTTGGGCTTCTTGTGGTCAATTTGCGGTCTACAAATGATTTGTAAATATGTTCCCGGTCCCCCCGACCATCCGCCAATGAAAAAAATCGTCCCGCGGCTGAATCTAGTTGATGATCCCTGCTATACAGGGTGGAAATTTACACTCTGAGGGGAATAGAAAACATGTATACAGCTAAAAATGCCCAGTCACACCTGCATCAAAATGTGTTGAGCAGGTAAATGTGTCCCTGCTTGAGGCATGCTGACTGTATATATCCATATTACTGTAATATATACCCTGTAGAACATACATCTGGTGGCAAGGTGGTTGGGTACACTGTAGAAGAGACCAGAGCAGCATGGAGAGAGCAGTCACCATGACTTCATCATCACCTTCATCACACAGCAAATTCTCCAGTGTAAAAAAAGAAATACAAAATGAACACGGAGAGTGTTAAATCAACATTGAAAGTGTTATGTCTGTGGACCCATATAGAAACCGGAAAAAGTGTTAAATTATTCCCAGAGTGCTTTGCCTTTCGAGTGAATTGTACAGTTACAACCCATGACTGTATTTGTTAGTGACAGAGACATGGTAGTTGCATTTATATATTTTCAGTCCTATGGACTTTGTCAAGTGAATATGTTATCTTTTAAAAATATATATATATTAATACATATGATATTGTTTTAAAGAATAAGTCCTTATTTTTGGGGCCTAGTTTTACCCTAATCCAGGGGGCCTGCAACTCATACACATCACGTTGAACCAAAACCATGCCTATCATATTTCCCAGCATGCTCTATTGCAGGTTGATATTTATAATTGTTTGTTTTAATATCTATGAATCACGAAGAGGCATACAATTTATACATGATCTCTCTCTCTCTCTCTCTCTCTCTCTCTCTCTCTCTCTCTCTCTCTCTCTCTCTCTCTCTCTCTCTCTCTCTACTCTCTCTCTCTCTCTCTCTCTCCAATATATATATATATATATATATATATATATATATACACTGCTCAAAAAAATGAAGGGATCACTAAAATAACACATCCTAGATCTGAATGAATGAAATAATCTTATTAAATACTTTTTTCTTTACATAGTTGAATGTGCTGACAACAAAATCACACAAAAATTATCAATGGAAATCTAATTTATCAACCCATGGAGGTCTGGATTTGGAGTCACCCTCAAAATTAAAAGTGGAAAACCACACTACAGGCTGATCCAACTTTGATGTAATGTCCTTAAAACAAGTCAAAATAAGGCACAGTAGTGTGCGTGGCCTCCACGTGCCTGTATGACCTCCCTACAACGCCTGGGCATGCTCCTGATGAGGTGGCGGATGGTCTCCTGAGGGATCTCCTCCCAGACCTGGACTAAAGCATCCGCCAACTCCTGGACAGTCTGTGGTGCAACGTGGAGCGAGACATGATGTCCCAGATGTGCTCAATTGGATTCAGGTCTGGGGAACGGGGCGGAGCCAGTCCATAGCATCAATGCCTTCCTCTTGCAGGAACTGCTGACACATTCCAGCCACATGAGGTCTAGCATTGTCTTGCATTAGGAGGAACCCAGGGCCAACCGCACCAGCATATGGTCTCACAAGGGGTCTGAGGATCTCATCTCGGTACCTAATGGCAGTCAGGCTACCTCTGGTGAGCACATGGAGGGCTGTGCGGCCCCCCAAAGAAATGCCACCCCACACCATGACTGACCCACCACCAAACCGGTCATGCTGGAGGATGTTGCAGGCAGCAGAACGTTCTCCACGGCGTCTCCAGACTCTGTCACGTCTAGTCACGTGCTCAGTGTGAACCTGCTTTCATCTGTGAAGAGCACAGGGCGCCAGTGGCGAATTTGCCAATCTTGGTGTTCTCTGGCAAATGCCAAACATCCTGCACGGTGTTGGGCTGTAAGCACAATCCCCACCTGTGGACGTCGGGCCCTCATACCACCCTCAAGGAGTCTGTTTCTGACCGTTTGAGCAGACACATGCACATTCGTGGCCTGCTGGAGGTCATTTTGCAGGGCTCTGGCAGTGCTCCTCCTGCTCCTCTTTGCACAAAGGCGGAGGTAGCAGTCCTGCTGCTGGGTTGTTGCCCTCCTACGGCCTCCTCCACGTCTCCTGATGTACTGGCCTGTCTCCTGGTAGCGCCTCCATGCTCTGGACACTACGCTGACAGACACAGCAAACCTTCTTGCCACAGCTCGCATTGATGTGCCATCCTGAATGAGCTGCACTACCTGAGCCACTTGTGTGGGTTGTAGTCTCATGCTACCACTAGAGTGAAAGCACCGCCAGCATTCAAAAGTGACCAAAACATCAGCCAGGGAAGCATAGGAACTGAGAAGTGGTCTGTGGTCACCACCTGCAAAACCAGTCCTTTATTGGGGGTGTCTTGCTAATTGCCTATAATTTCCACCTGTTGTCTATTCCATTTGCACAACAGCATGTGACATTATTGTCAATCAGTGTTGCTTCCTAAGTGTACAGTTTGATTTCACAGAAGTGTGATTGACTTGGAGTTACATTGTGTTGTTTAAGTGTTCCCTTATTTCTTTGAGCAGTGTATATATATATATATATATATATATATATATATATATATATATATATATATATATATATATACAGTGAGGGAAAAAAGTATTTGATCCCCTGCTGATTTTGTGACGTTTGCCCACTGACAAAGAAATGATCAGTCTATAATTTTAATGGTAGGTTTATTTGAACAGTGAGAGACAGAAAAACAAAACAAAAACCCAGAAAAACGCATGTAAAAAATGTTATAGAGGAATTGATTTGCATTTTAATGAGGGAAATAAGTATTTGACCCCTCTCAATCAGAAAGATTTCTGGCTCCCAGGTGTCTTTTATACAGGTAACGAGCTGAGATTAGGAGCACACTCTTAAAGGGAGTACTCCTAATCTCAGCTTGTTACCTGTATAAAAGACACCTGTCCACAGAAGAAATCAATCAATCAGATTCCAAACTCTCCACCATGGCCAAGACCAAAGAACTCTCCAAGGATGTCAGGGACAAGATTGTAGACCTACACAAGGCTGGAATGGGCTACAAGACCATCGCCAAGCAGCTTGGTGAGAAGGTGACAACAGTTGGTGCGATTGTTCGCAAATGGAAGAAACACAAAATAACTGTCAATCTCCCTCGGCCTGGGGCTCCATGCAAGACCTCACCTCGTGGAGTTGCAATGATCAAGAGAACGGTGAGGAATCAGCCCAGAACTACAAGGGAGGATCTTGTCAATGATCTCAAGGCAGCTGGGACCATATACACCAAGAAAACAATTGGTAACACACTAAGCCGTGGAGGACTGAAATCCTGCAGCGCACGCAAGGTCCCCCTGCTCAAGAAAAAACAAATACAGGCCCGTCTGAAGTTTGCCAATGAACATCTGAATGATTCAGAGGAGAACTGGGTGAAAGTGTTGTGGTCAGATGAGACCAAAATCGAGCCCTTTGGCATCAACTCAACTCACCGTGTTTGGAGAAGGAGGAATGCTGCCTATGACCCCAAGAACACCATCCCCACCGTCAAACGTGGAGGTGGAAACATTATGCTTTGGGGGTGTTTTTCTGCTAAGGGGACAGGACAACTTCACCGCATCAAAGGGACGATGGACGGGGCCATGTAACATCAAATCTTGGGTGAGAACCTCCTTCCTTCAGCCAGGGCATTGAAAATGGGTTGTGGGTGGGTATTCCAGCATGACAATGACCCAAACACACGGCCAAGGCAACAAAGGAGAGTGGCTCAAGAAGAAGTACTTTTAAGGTCCTTGAGTGGCCTAGCCAGTCTCCAGACCTTAATCCCATAGAACATTTGTGGAGGGAGCTGAAGGTTCGAGTTGCCAAACATCAGGCTCGAAACCTTAATGACTTGGAGAAGATCTGCAAAGAGGAGTGAGACAAAATCCCTCCTGAGATGTGTGCAAACCTGGTGGCCAACTACAAGAAACATCTGACCTCTGTGATTGCCAACAAGGGTTTTGCCACCAAGTACTAAGTCATGTTTTGCAGAGTGGTCAAATACTTATTTCCCTCATTAAAATGCAAATCATTTTATAAAATTTTTGACATATGTTTTTCTGGATTTTTGTTGTTGTTATTCTGTCTCTCACTGTTCAAATAAACCTACCATTACTATTATAGACTGATCATTTCTTTGTCAGTGGGCAAACGTACAAAATCAGCAGGGGATCAAATACTTTTTTCCCTCACTGTATATATATATTGTGATGTCACGAGAGGCTGTGTCCTGGAGGGACGTTACATCCCCCTGAGGTGGCTGCAAACCCAGACAGCTATGGCTCCATCTGCTGGTATGGTCGGGAACTCCAACCCTCTATGGCCAATCTTCCCACGCAGCTGAAACAAATGAGGAGCTGATGAGCTGAAGGTTTTGGAAGGGAAGAGACACAGTCTCCAACCTGGGCTCTCTGGAGGACAAGAGTGCTGCACGTCCACTTCCATGAGGAATATAAGGATTTGGAGATACTTACCTTTGGGAAATACTCACCTTTGGATATATGCACCTGTGGAAATACGTGAGAGACATTTGGAAGGACTTTTGCTGGGTTGGCCACTAGCTGCAACGTGGACTACAGTAAGGCTGGGGAAAAGTTATCTGAGCGAGTGAGAATTATGATTTTGGATGTGGAAGAGACATCCCTGAACTGTTAACCCTTAAAGAGCCACAAGAGAACAGAATTTTGTTATATTTTCGTTAATTTCCCAAGACCTATAATAAATTCCTTGTTTTGTTTGAACCTTGTCTCCTTGCACTACTTGAGCAATCCCGCTGAAAGCTGTGTAGCCTCTCGTGACGTCACAGATGGTGGAGAATACGGGCACGCTCAGCGTTAATAGTGCATGTCAGAGGAGGATACCGAAGGTTTGATCACCCAGTTTTCCAAGTTGGCCGTAGGGCTCCCCGCCGACTGAAATGGAGGACATATTGAAAGCCCTTGTTGCTGGCCAGCAAGCCCAGATGCAAGCAAACGTGGCTCTCTTGGAGGAGCAAAAAGAAAGCCAACCTTCTGAAGGCAGAGGAATTGCAGTTGCAGAGACAGAGGGTTGTCCAAAATACCCGCCCAATAAAGGCAAGTGACTTTATATCTAAGATGGGAGCTACCGATGACATTGAGGCATACCTGCATGCATTTGAGGCCACGGCCACTAGGGAAGCCTGGCCCAAGCAACAGTGGGTTGGTCTGTTAGCCCCCTTTCTAACCGGGGAATCGCTGAATGCTGTCCGGGACCTGGGCCCTGACCAGGTTACTGACTATGATGCCCTGAAGTCTGAGATCCTCAGCAGATATGGACTCACAAAGTTTGGTATGGCCCAGCGCTTTCACAGCTGGACCTTCCAACCAGACCAACCTCCTCGGGCGCAGATGCATGAACTTGTCCGAATCGCAAGGAAATGGCTGGATCCGCAGAGGAATACAGCAGCGGCGGTGGTGGAGGCCGTTGTGGTGGATCGTTACCTACGCGCCCTGCCTTATGAGGCAAAACGGTTCATCAGTCAACAGGGCCTTGACCACGGCTGATCTGACCGTGGAAGCTGTGGAAAAGTACCAGGCCACAGCGGAGATGCTGAATGCTTCCCGAAAAGACCCCAGGAGTGCGGCCCCACCACAAATGGGAAGAACCCGTCCAAAGGACCCCAAGGTCTCGAACCCAGCCACGTCAGGACTTATCCCGGCTCCAGGGGGAGCCAGAAACCAGGCGGGTCCCAGAAGAGTACACCAGGAGGGGGAAACTCGACAGTGTTACCGGTGTGGGGAGATGGGACATATCTCCTGGCAGTGTGGGGAAACCAGCCGAGGAACCTATGCCCACTGCGGAGTCCTCCAGCTCAGCACCCACACACCGTTTTGCCTCGCTCTTGGGAGTCGTAGATGGCGGCCCAGATCGACCCCCCCACCTGCCCGGTAACTGTGAATCACCATGATGTGGAGGCCTTACTGGATTCTGGTAGCCGGGCCACCCTGGTGCGTAAGGATTTGGTGGGCCCAACGTGTCTGACCCCGGGAAAGTCCTCCCAGTTTCCTGTGTCCATGGGGACACCAGAGAATACCCCATTACTGAACTTACAATGACCAGCACACGGGAACCATACACACGACGGCGGGGGTGGTTGATTCCCTCCCCGTCCCTGTCCCTAATTGGACGAGACTGCCCAGCCTTTACCCACTCTGGAGAGAGTCTCAGGAGAGGATAACCCAGTACCTCGGAAACGGAGAGAGGCAAGACTCATCCTGGGAAGGCTCCGGTGCAATCCTCCGAGTTACTCACTCCCCCCGGGCTCTGATAGGGATGGCAGGTGCCCAGACCGAACAGAGACGGAGCTACGAATCTGGACAAAGAACTGTCTGGTCTGAAGGGGACCGCTGAGAGGTATCGTTTGTTAAAGCAACAGTTAGACATGAAGACAGAAGAGTTAGATATCCTCCAGGCTAAACTCCAACAGAGCTCCTTCCCTAAGCAACAGGAGGAGCTGGAGAGGCTGCGCAGGACCATCGAGGAGTGTGAGGAGACCTGCGCAGTAGTAAGGAGGTCCAGAAGAAGGCAGAGGAGAAGTACAAAAGGTGTTGGAGAACAAGATGAAGAATGCGGAGGCAGAGAGAGAGAAGGAACTGAAAGCTGCTCAACAGAAGCTAAACTCTGCTAAAACCAAGGCTGATGCGTTCAGTAAGAAACTCAAGGAGAGACAACAGGGAGGCTGAGTCCCTGGTCCTAGAGTTGGAGGAGTTGAAAGAGAGAGCAGTCTGGCAAGCACCACGGCAATGCGGACGCCCTCTCCCGGCGTGATGCCTTCTTCGCTGCCTTTACCCCGACGAGGACGTCGGTCCCGAGGAGGGGGATGTGTGATGTCACGAGAGGCTGTGTCCTGGAGGGACGTTACATCCCCCCTGAGGTGGCTGCAAACCCAGACAGCTATGGCTCCATCTGCTGGTATGGTCGGGAACTCCAACCCTCTATGGCCAATCTTCCCACGCAGCTGAAACAAATGAGGAGCTGATGAGCTGAAGGTTTTGGAAGGGAAGAGACACAGTCTCCAACCTGGGCTCTCTGGAGGACAAGAGTGCTGACGTCCACTTCCATGAGGAATATAAGGATTTGGAGATACTTACCTTTGGGAAATACTCACCTTTGGATATATGCACCTGTGGAAATACGGAGAGACATTTGGAAGGACTTTTTGCTGGGTTGGCTACTAGCTGCAACGTGGACTACAGTAAGGCTGGGGAAAAGTTATCTGAGCGAGTGAGAATTATGATTTTGGATGTGGAAGAGACATCCCTGAACTGTTAACCCTTAAAGAGCCACAAGAGAACAGAATTTTGTTATATTTTCGTTAATTTCCCAAGACCTATAATAAATTCTTGTTTTGTTTGAACCTTGTCTCCTTGCACTACTTGAGCAATCCCGCTGAAAGCTGTGTAGCCTCTCGTGACGTCACAATA
>NW_025539252.1:0-13946 GCF_020615455.1 Coregonus clupeaformis
ACACAAGCAGTAGGCTCTATAAGTGTTTTGCAAGCATACCTTTACAAAAACATTGTGCCAACACAAATGCCCTACTTTGCTCTATGGCCCATGTCACCTATTTTAACTTTATGATGCTTTTGGAATATGGATCAGTTTACAGACAATTTGGTCTTTTGATTTTTGTGTGTGTGTGTGTGTGTGTGTGTGTGTGTGTGTGTGTGTGTGTGTGTGTGTGTGTGTGTGTATGTGTGGAGGTACAGAAAAAGCCCCAGCTATTCTGTGTAATAGGCAGTACATGTTTTCAAAAAGGTGGAAGTAGGCAATAAAAGCATTTGAAAAATGAGTCTGACAGGGGAGAAAGGGAGAGATAGAGGTAGATAGAGGTAGGCTGATGAACGATAGAGCTAACGATAAACTGAAAATTATCAACACCGACCATACCAATCACTTATCACAGGCATTTTGCTGATATAGTTCATTACGATAAGTAGCCTATAGTAAAGTTAGCTAATATTGGTGATTGTTAATGGGACGAATTAATGGCTACAACCATCTAAACTTACTGAACTAAAATATAAATGCAACAATTTCAAAGAATTTTACTGAGTTACATTTCATATAAGGAAATCAGTCAACTGAAATACATTCATTAGGCTAATCTATGGTTTCACATGGCTGGGAATACAGATATTCATCTGTTGGTCACAGATGCCGTAAAAAGTAGGATGTGGATAAGAAAAACCAGACACCATTTGCCTCATGCAGAGCGACACATCTGTTTCGCATAGAGGAGAGTTGATAAGGCTGTTGGTTGTGGCCTGGCCAGATCATTGTCCTCCTCTTCAATAACAATGTAAGTTGCTGGATATTGGCGGGAACTGGGAACTTGCGCTGTCGTACTGCGTCCATCCAGAGCATCCCAAATATGTCAATGGAGTGATATGTCTGGTGAGCAGCCGTGCCATGCAAGAACTAGAGACATTTCAGCTTTCAGGAATTGTGTACACAGATCCCCATACGACATGGGGGCGTGCATTATCATGCTGAAACATGAGGTGATGGCGGCGGATGACTGGCGACAATGGGCCTCAGGAGTAGGGCTGTTACGGTGACACGCCACTCGACAGTCAGGAGTCATAACATGGAATCCAAATTCCATGTGACCGCTGAGTGCAGGTAACTAAAAGCTTCTCCAAAACTGTGCTCTGATGGTTCTGATGGTCATTAGTAGCCTACCAAACTTGCTAACAGCCAGTTGCTAATGGCCTGGCACAGAGTCTGTTTGTCCCTCTAATCACTCTGACATTTCTCAACTTTCCATATATTAAGCACATTGCTTCATACAATCAGAATTAACCTACCTGGCTGGCATGAAAATGAACTGCGGGAAAAGCGTCCTCCATTTGCTATTCCAAGTGCATATGGATGACATGTCTTTCCCCTACCCCTGTTCCGACAGGTGCATGATAATGACCCATTCTAAATCAAAACTAATTTCACACATATTATTTAATATATGTTGAGACAAGATTAAATTGAAAATAGTCTGAATGTTGAGAAAATGTTCTAATCATAGTTGCATGCATCATGTAGCCTAGCCCATAGGGCTATGTTTTGCTAAGGTTTGTATCACAACTAAAGAGTGGCCAAATAACTTCAAACGTAGACCCATGGGCCCAAAACTCCTGGGCAGTGATTGGAAAGACCGCCTACAAAGCCTAGTGGTATGTTCTTACTCGCCCAGTCAATGCACAATCGCGTGTGAAAACAGAGTTTTTAAAGCGGATCCCAGCTTTCTTGTGCTGCTATATTTATTGCTAAATTCATTAAAATTAAGCACATTAATCCAAACTTTACAAATGGTGTAGACTACCTGGCATATTAAAAAATATATTTTTATATTTGAGATTCTTCAAATAAACACCCTTTGACTTGATGACAGCTTTGCACACTCTTGGCATTCCTCTCAACCAGCATCATGAGGTAGTCACCTGGAATACATTTTCAATTAACAGGTGTGCCTTGTTAAAAGTGAATTTGTGGAATTTATTTCCTTCTTAATGCGTTTCAGCCAATCAGTTGTGTTGTGACAAGGTGGGGGTGGGGTGGGGAGGTATACAGAAGATAGCCTATTCGATAAAAGACCAAGTCCATATTATGGCAAGAACAGCTCAAATAAGCAAGAGAAACTACATTACTTTAAGACACTGAAGGTCAGTCAATACGGAACATTTCAAGAACTTTGAAAGTTTCTTCAGGAGTGCATCGCATAAACCATCAAGCTATGATGAAACTGGCTCTCATGAGGACCATCACAGCAATGGAAGACCCAGAGTTACCTCTGCTGCAGAGAGATAAGTTCGTTAGAGTTAACTGCACCTCAGATTGCATCTAAATAAATACTTCCCAGAGTTCAAGTAACAGACACATCTCAACATCAACATTCCAGAGGAGATTGCGTGAATCGAGCCTTCATGGTCGTTGGTGCAAAAGAAACCACTGCAAAGGACACCAATATTAGGAAAGAGACTTGCTTGGGCCAAGAAGCAAGTTGACATTAGACCGGGTGAAAATCTGTCCTTTGGTCTGATGAGTACAAATTTGAGATTTGTGGTTCCAACCGCCGTGTCTAGTGGGACGCAGAGTAGGTGACCACATGTGTGGTTCCACCGTGAAAAATGGAGGAGGAGGTGTTATGGTGTGGGGTGCTTTGCTTGGTGACACTGTCTGTGATTTGTTTAGAATTCAAGGCACTGCTTCAGCAGCATAGCTGCCACAGCATTCTGCAGCGATACGCCATCCCATCGGGGATTTCTGCGCTTAGTGGGACTATCATTTGTTTTTCAAAAGGACAATGACCCAACAGGCTGTGGAAAGGCTGTTTGACCAAAAAGAAGAGTGATGGAGTGCTGCATCAGATGACCTGACCTCCACAATCACCCAACCTCAACCCAATTGAGATGGTTTGGGATGAGTTGGACACGCAAGTGAGAAAGCAGCCAACAAGTGCTCAGCATGTGTAGGAACTCCTTCAAGACCGTTGGAAAAGCATTCCAGGTGAAGCTGGTTGAAGAATGCCAAGAGTATTGCAAAGCTGTCATCAAGGCAAAAGGTGGCTATTTGAAAAGAATCTCAAATATAAAATATATTTTGGTTACTACATGTTATTTCATAGTTTTGATGTCTTCACTTTTATTATATAATGTAGAAAATAGTAAAAAATAAAGAAAAAAACCCTTGAATGAGTAGGTGTTCTAAAACTTTTTGACCGGCAGTGTACATATATGTACGGGCAATGACAAACAGCATGGACTAAGATACAGTAGAATATTATAGAATACAGTACATACATATAAGATAAGTAATGCAAGATATGTAAACATGATTAAAGTGACTAGTGTTCCATTTCTTAAAGTGGCCAGTGTTTCAATAGGCAGCAGCAGCCTCTAATGTGCTAGTGATGGCTATTTAACAGTCTGATGGCCTTGAGATAGACGCAGTTTTTCAGTCTCTCGGTCCTAGCTTTTGATGCACCTGTGCTAGACTCGCCTTCTGGATGATAGTGGGGTGAATAGGCAGTGAAAGCTCGAGGTGGTTGATGTCCTTGATGATCTTTTTGAGACTTCCATGTGACATCCGAGGGGGCTGTAGGTGTCCTGGGAGGCGGAGTAGTTGCCCCCGATTAAATGCGTTCGGCAGACCGCACCACCATCCTGTTTGAGACCCTGCCCGGTTGTGGGCGGTGCAGTTGCGGTACCAGGCGGTGAGCACAGCCGACAATCTCTCAATTGTGCAACGCGTTGTGAGGTTTTAGGTTTGAAAGAGGCTCTGTTGCGCTTTCTTCACCACACTGTTGGGCGTGGTTGGACCATTTCAGTTTGTCAGTGATGTGTCGCCATGAGGAACTTGAAGTTTTCCACTTCTCCACTGCAGTCCCGTCGATGTGGATAGGGCGTGCACCCTCTGCTGTTTCTGAAGTCACGATAATCTCCTTTGTTTTGTTGACGTTGAGTGAGCGGTTATTTTCCCGGCACCACCTCTCAGAGCCCTCACCTCCTCCCTGTAAGGCTGTCTCGTCATTGTTGGTAATCAAGCCCTACTACTCTTGTATGCGTCTGCAAACTTGATGATGGAAGGTTGGAGCGTGCTTGTGCATTACTGGTTGTACATATGCCAAATTCTCTAAACCTACGTTGGGACTGTAGTAGAAATGAACATTCAATTATCTAGCAAAAGCTCTGGTGGACATTCCTCCAGTCAATTGCATCGCCCCATAAAACTTGAGACATCTGTGGCATTGTGTTGTTTTGATAAAATTACAAATTTTAGAGTGGCCTTATATTGTCCCCAGCACAAGTTGCACCTGTGTAATGATCATGCTGTTTAATCAGCAATTTTTCGCTGCAACTCTCATACGGACTCAGGCGAGCCAGTAGAGAGCAGTCACGTCCTCTGAAAGCCATAGCCCTGCCAAGCCGCTCGCTTCTTGACACACTACCCGCTTAACCCGGAAGCCAGCACTCCGTAATGTGTCGAAATACCTTCCAACTGGCGGCCGTGTCCAGCGTGCCATGCCGGCCCGCCACAGAAGTCGCTAGAGGTGCGATGGGACAAGGACATCCCGACCAGCCAGACCCTCCACTAACCCCGGGCGACACGAGGCCAATTGGCGCCACCTCGCGGCTCTCCCGGTAGCGGCACAGCCCGGGATACAAACGCGGATCTGTAGTGATGCCTCTAGCACTGCGGGCGCAGTGCCATGGGCTCCGCTGACCACTCAGAAGGCCCCTTAATCCCAGCCTTGAATATGCCCTTACACCTGTCAGGCTGGATGGATTATCTTGACAAAGGAGAAATGATCACTAACAGGGATGTAAGCAAATTTGTGCACCTAGCATTTGAGAGAAATAAACTTTTTGTGCGTATTGAGCATTTCTGGGATCTTTTATTTCCAGCTTTCATGAAACATGTGACCAGCACTTTACATGTTGTGTTCATATTTTTGTTCAGTGTGGTAGTAGTAGTTTTAAGGATAATTTAAAAAATGGTGGTACACATTACTGTTGTCAAACTCATTGTTCTATTTATTGTTGCTTCTTCGCATCAATTCAGTCAATTTATCAGCAATATGGATTTTTGTTTACGTAGTCAGAGAGGCAGGGACGGTTTTGTGCATGGAGCATAAAGGACAAAAAACACTAAAAAATATCCTGCACAGGCATCTCGATGGACATACAGTTATGAGCGAAGAAGAGGGCTAGACTAGAGTGGAGGGCGAAGACAGCTGTCAAGCCAAATACTGGCGCGTCACCCACTACAGAGCACACCACGTCATTTCAACATGGATAATTGGGTCATATTTGTTTGTGACGTTGATCAATGAGATTACAAATTATATTCACCCTACACTGAAAAAGAATGCCAAAAAGTTAGCTAAATTTCCCATGTGTTATCACTATGCTTACCCAACAAACTAAAAGCACAACCAGAATTCCTGTCGAAAAACTATAGTAAAATGTCTGTCACTGGTTTAACCATTTAAAAGCATAGCAAAGTTCAAATGGGAATACAATGTCCAGATATTTTAGTTAATTTATTCAACAGTTTCAAATCAAATCCAAATTTTATTGGTCACATGCGCGAATACAACAGAGTTTGCAGACATTACAGTGAAATGCTTGACTGAAGCCCTTAACCAACAGTGCATTTTATTTTTTAACAAAAAAAGTAAAAATAAAACAACAACAAAAAAAAGTGTTGAGAAAAAAAAAGAGCAGAAGTAAAATTAAAGTGACAGTAGAGAGGCTATATATACAGGAATAGCGTTGCAGAGTCAATGTGCGGGGACGCCTTAGTTGAGGGTAGTTGAGGTAATATGTACATGTGGGTAGAGTTAAAGTGACTAGGCATAAATAATTAACAGAGTGCAGCAGCGTAAAAAAGGATGGGGTGGGAGGCAGTGCAAATAGTCAGGGTAGCCATGATTAGCTGTTCAGGAGTCTTATGGCTTGGGGGTAGAAGCTGTTGAGAAGATCTTTTGGACCTAGACTTGGCACTCCGGTACACCGCTTGCGTCTTGATAGCAAAACAGTCTATGACTAGGGTGGCTGGAGTCTTTGACAATTTTGAGGGCCTTCCTCTGACAACAGTATAGAAGGTCCTGGATGGCAGGAAGCTTGGCCCCAGTGATGTGTGCTGGGCGTGTAGCACCACCCTCTGTGGTGCCTTGCTGGTCGGAGGCCAAGCCAAATTGCCATACCAGGCGGTGATGCAGCCAGTCCAGGATGCTTTCTCGATGGTGCAGCTGTAGAAATTTTTTTGAGGATCTGCGGACCGTACCAACTCTTTTCAGTCTCCTGAGGAATAGGCTTTGTCGTGCCCTCTTCGGGCTGTCTTGAGTGTGTTTGGACCATGATAGTTCGTTGGTGATGTGGACACCAAGGAACTTGAAGCTCTCAACCTGTTCCACCACAGCCCCGTCGATGAGAATGAGGGAGGCCAGTCCTCTTTTTTTTTCCTGTAGTCCACAATCATCTCCTTTATCTAATGGCATTGAGAGGTTTTGTCTTCTGCTTCACACGGCCAGGTGTCGGGCTTCCTCCTATAGGCATCTGTCCATCATTGTGAAACGGTGATCTACACTGTTGTGTGTCGGCAATTTAATAATGGTGTTGGAGTCGGCGCACTGGCTCATGCAGTCATGGGCGAACAGTTTAATGGTGGTATCACTGTGCTTCAACTAATAGCAGAACAAAAAGCCCTGATTTGCAGTTGAAATCACATTAAAAGTACATTGTGCAAGTGGTCAATGGTGTTCGAATTCACCGCATGAAATATTTACACACATTGGAAGATCAACAAACTTGTCATGGTGCTATCTTACTGCTTATATATAGATATATAATATTGGATTGTAAGTTACAGTCAACTGGCCATTTCAAGGTTGAATGTTAGTTTGTAGATTGCCTAAAGGTAAGGCTAGCTGCTGTATTGCAAAAAATAATATTGAATTGTGTTTGGTTGACAATGCAACCAAATATAAACAATTAAATGAGATTTATCTTCTGCTTGGATAGCTCCCATTGTACCACTGACTTAGTCTGGCCTTAATTCTAGTTTGTCTACAAGTTAATCATTTTATATGTTGGATTCGCGACTGCATTTTAACCAAAAAATCTAAGTTAAAGAATATGACTAAATCAAATCAAACTTTAAATGTACTTTAAATAAAGTTTGATTTGATTTAGTCTATATTTTAACTTAGATTTTTGGTTCGGGGTGGAACGTGAATCCAGCATATCAGTTAATAATTTGTAGACAAACTGAATTAAAGCCAGACTAAGTCAGTATCAAGCAGAAGAGCATCTTCTTCGGCTGTTGATATTTGATGTTGTGTTGCTGGCCAAACACAATTCAATATCATTACAATTCTGGGTTGAATTGAAACAATAGCTGTTTATGACTTTTATGCAAATACAATATGAGTCTAAATAGCATAATTGGTGTTATATGAGCGGTAAGTATTGTCCCATTTAATTTGCTCTTTTAAACCTACCCTTTGCAATGACTTCGATAGCATCAGTAAATCTATTTAGTTTTTAAGTGGAATCTCTCAACTATAATTCTCACAATAGCACAGTGGTAATAGTCAGTGACAAATATCATGGCTGGGGCTTGGTTAAAACCCTGGACAGGAGACCAAAAGGGTAGCTATAGATCCCATTGTCCAGTAGGAGTGTTGCCCAGCTTTTTTCTGATAGTAGATTTAATGTTGAAGATCTGACATTGTTTTAAATGGTTCAAATTCAACATATACAATGTTTGTCCAATGTTGAATTGGTTACATGATGACATAATCTTGTGGTTAAAATTTCACCCTCAAAACAACAGTTGATTATGTTGATTACTTTTCCAAATCAAATGTATTTTCCACATCATAGGGCGATACCAGTAGCGCAATATTTTCCATCGCAAAAATAGAAAACGCTGAAATAGATCTAACTCTTTGGTCCTTTAAAAAACCTGTGGTATAGTAAAATATTGTGTGCTATATAGCTTGGAAAAAATAAATAAATGTGACTCTGGATGACAACATAATGATTTGTTTCCAACATTAGAGGCTGTTTTCCTAAATAAGTTAATCCGCTTCGTGTTTTGTTTCCTTGCCCGCGTGACTAGCGTGTATCGCAATGCTGGTATTGTCCGGAGTTTAGTCTGTTACGTTTGACAAATTGCAGTTGAAACAATGTTGATTCAACCAGTTTGTAGCCAGTGGGCAGTCTGAGCCTAAGTCAGTCTGCCTCCGCCCACTACGCCCAATCAATGCAGCCATTGCTGCTTGATGTATGTCGCAGCTTTTATCGTGTGTGGCTGCATGCCATGAAATACCATCGCTGCTACAGTTGATTATAAGGCTGCTGCTTCTCTCAGTGTGCTGCGGCCTTCCTCCGCACAGCCAATTTGCAACAACCTTATAATTTATTGTTTGTATCAGAATGCACTTCAATCGCACAAAAGGTTTAGGATTGTGGCAGAAATTTCCATTTGATAGCCAGCCCACTCCCAAGAAAGACCTTACATCAAAGATGCAAACCCTAATTGTAAGGAGCATCTGTTTGGGGATTCAAAGTTATAATTATACAAGCTCCTATCCAGGGGATTCTGCTCCAGTTATTTTATTTGAGTTTAATGTTTATTTCAGTTCCAATATCTGAAGATGGGAGTAAAAGGACTGAAAAACTGCAAGTTCAAAACACACACCAAGAACAACAAAATCACCCATGCACCTAGAGTGTAGGCTTACAGTAAAATAGACTAAAGACAGAAAAATATTTATTTCATAAACATCAGAAAACAATGCTCACATAGAGAAATGAATAGACAAGCTCTTGGGAGTCCAACCAGCTGTGGCTCCAGGAACTGAAGTGACCCTTCCGGAGAAAACAATTGCTGCCGGCCCCCAAAAAATATTTTAAAAAAGCTAGAACTTCGCTACCAATCGGTGTCTCTAAACAATCTCTCCAAGCGATTCATTATGCCACTCAGACAAATAGCTGGGCGGTGGCCCTGCTAGGGCTGTGGCGGTGATTGATTTTGTCAGGCAGTTATTGTCATGCAAAAGACTGCTGGAGTCACCAGTAATTGACCATCAATTAACATAAACATATTTAGCATCTCCAGACCTCTATGCATACAAGCTGCATACCAAGCTGGTAACGCGCGCCTTGGAACATCTACAAAAAAAATGTATAATATATCAATTTAATATACACCATCTCCAATAAA
The DNA here is from genome assembly GCF_020615455.1 of Coregonus clupeaformis. NCBI lineage: Eukaryota > Metazoa > Chordata > Actinopteri > Salmoniformes > Salmonidae > Coregonus > Coregonus clupeaformis. Next base: position 9,268 of record NW_025539252.1, read on the forward strand.
TCCATTATTTATTTTGGGAGGCAGGTCTAAAGAACATTATGATATGAAGAAAATGTATTTCAGAAGGACAGAATATGAGTTGGCCTACTGTATGTTATCTGGCTATTTAATTATATATTAAAGAAAGAATATCATTTAACTTTCACCCCATACGACTACTCTCCAATTTAATCTTGTCTTTACTAATATGCTAACATTTGTTTCGATCAGTGGAGAGAGGAGGACCATCCTCCTCCAGTGAAATTCATAAAAATAAAAATAGTGAAACAGTAAAAAAGTTATCCTTTTTAGATAAAACTAACACTAAAATATATTCGCGTCACCCAATAAATAGTTAAAGCACAATGTTTTGCAATGAAGGTCTACAGTAGCCTCAACAGCACTCTGTAGGGTAGACCTGTGTAGCCGGAGGACAGCTAGCTTCGTCCTCCTCTGGTACATTGACTTCAAAAACAAAACCAAGGAGGCTCATGGTTCTCACCCCCTTCCCATAGACTTACAGGTAATTATGACAACTTCCAGAGGATATCTCCGAGCCTATCAAAGCTCTTGCAGCATGAACCCGACATAGTTGTCCACCCAGTCAAAGAGATCAGAGAATGAATCTAGTACTGAAAGCATAAGCTACAGCTAGCTAGCACTGCAGTACATAAAATGTGGTGAGTAGTTTGGCTCAGAAAAGACAATAGTTTAACAGTTTTGAACAAATTAATTTCTTCAAAAATTAAGGAGAAGCAAGAGAGAGAAGCGAGAGAGGCTAGCTGATTTAATCATTTCTTTCCAAGTCAAGATATAGCGTTTGGCTTTACTAATTTATTGCCACCGTGGCCCTCCGGTTAGTAACTGCTGCTAAACAGCTTACTGACTTTACACTGTACTGCATGATTGTAGCGGATTTACTAACACAATGAATTCTATTAGCTATGTTGGCTATGGCGTTACTTTAGCTAATATGGTGACAACGATGTGGGCGTTTAGCGCTAATGTTATGAAGGTATAGTTTGGAAATGTTTTTCGCCTGGTCACAGACAGCTGATGTGTTGTGCATTGAAGTCCAAAAGGAGAGGGAAAAGGTGAGAGGAGGAGAGTGTGTAGATGTGAGAAGGAATACAACAAGCTGATTCTATGTGGCTGTTATGAGAAGTGAACTGTGTTTACAGGGTGTGTGATCAGGGGTGTATTCATTCCGCCCGATTCTGTTAAAGAAGCGTTTCTTAAGCGGAAGCAAACAAAACATGGATAATGCTGAATTTGTCAAGAAACTCTATTTTGCAACTGTTGGACTAAATGATTACACCTAAGATCAGCTAGATGCAGGCAAAGTATGTGTGATGAGTGATTTCAAAGGGAGTCGGGCGCAGAGGGTAAATCACAGAATTACAGGGTTTATTCCAGAAAACACAGAGTTATGCAGTAATGCGTCAAAACACTCCAGTGCGCAAAACAGGTGCACTGGAAACAACATATGCACACGGGAAATCCACATTACAAAATACAAGGAGCTCCACCGAGCTTCTAAACAATCACACACAAAAAAGACAAAGGGGCAGAGGAACACTCATACAGGTACAGATGAGGGGATATGGACCAGTTGTGTGTAATAGACAAGACAAAACAAATGGAATGATGAGACGCGAGCGAGGCGCAGTGGCTGAAGGCGCGTGACGGCAAACGCGAAAGCCTGCCCGAACAAGGAGAGCGCGGAGGATGTGCGTGACGCGCCGTGTGAGTGGTCTGCCTTCCGCGTTCTTCGTACCCCGGATGTAAGACAGTGTAAAAATCAACCCGAGGAGTGAAGAATAGGGTCACCTGGCCTGGCAAAGGGTTGAGCCTCCTCGCTGCCCGAATGTACTCAGGTTGCGGTGGTCCGTCGAGGCCGAGAAGGGTGTTTGCCCCCTGCGAGGCCAGCGCCTCCCACACAGGTTAGGGCTCTTACAGCAGCCAACAGCTCTCGATCACCAGCTGTCAGTAGTTCTGCTTCACGGGCTGAGCTTCTTGGAGAAAGAAGGCACAGGGCGGAGCTTGTGTGGCGTGCTCAGCGTTGAGATGAGACCGGCGCCTATCCCTACCTCGGAGCATCCACACCTCCACTACGACGGTAGTGATGGATCAAGATGGGCGGACCAGAACCCTCAGGTTACTGAAGGCCCTGTCAGCCTCAGCAGACCAGCGGAACCGGGGCGGCCCACCCTTCAACAGATAGGTGATAGGAGCTGCCACCTTGCCAAAGCCCCGGATAAACCTCACGATAGTAGTTGGCAAAAGCCAATAAAGCGTTACACCTCCTTTACCGTGGTTGGAGTCGGCCAATTACAAATGGCTGAAATGCGATCTCCCCTCCATCTCCACACCTGAAGTGGTAATGCGGTATCCGAGGAAGAGACAGACTGTTGGAAAAAATACACTTTTCAGCCTTGGCATAAAGGTCATGTTCAACAGTTACGGCCCAGTGCACTTGCGAACCAGGGACACATGCTGCAGGCGGCGCGTGCGAATACACCAGAATGTCGTCGATGTAGACCACTACACCGCGACCAAGCGTTCCGAAACACCTCGTTCACAAAGGACTGGAGAAGCGGATGGCATTCACATCGAACTGTGCACAGCATCTCCAGGATTACTTAATGCCCGTGGTTGTGCTGAATGCTATCTTCACTACGTCTCCCTCTCGGACATGCACCAGGTTGTACACACTCCGGAGATCTAATTTTGTGAAGAAGCGCACCTCATGCATTGACTCGATTACAGATGGAATGAGCGTAGAGGATAATTATAGCACGATTGTCCCCTTGTTCAAGTGCTCAGTAATCAATGCAAGGGCACAGACCTCTGTCTTTCTTCTTCACAAAAAAAAAAAGCAAACTTGAGGCGGCGGGCGAAGTGGAGGACATATGAACCCCTAGGCGCAGGGACTCGGAGACGTATGTCTCTCCAGCCCGCCTCCGTTCAGCTGCGACAGGGGATACATGACTCCTGGGAGGCACAGCGACTCCAGGCATGTGCTCCTCTGCTGACTCCATGTCTAGTGTGTGATTCTCTGATGAGTGATTTCGAAGGAGTCAGGCGCTGGGGGGTAATCACAGGAATTACAAGATTTATTCAGAAAACACAGAGTTACGCATAATGTAGTCAAAACACTCCAGTGCGCAAAACGACAGGCACCTGAAACAACAAAGCACACAGGGAAATATCCCTGGCGATGACAAAATAGAGAGCTCCACTGAGGGGGCAGAGGGAGACACTTATACAGGTACTGATGAGGGGATATGACCCAGGTGTGTGTAATAAACAAGACAAAACAAATGGGAATGATGAGATGAGGGCGGCGAGTGGCTGAGGCGTGGGACGGCAGAGCGCGAGCCTGCCCGAACAGGAGAGAGGCGGCCGTGGAGGAAGTCCTTGACAGTATTCTAAGGCGATGCATGTGTCACCTCAAATTTTCTCTGCGACCTGTGTGCACCCTCGTTCTAAACTTTAATTCATAGGCTGAGGTTGTAGCAACTTCATGATGGGTATAGGGAAAGTGGGTATCATGTAGTGGCCTAAACCTATCGATATTACGTTGAACTGGGTGAAAAAATATGAATTACAGTCATCCAATATGCTGTAGTAAGAAATAAAGTCAAGCTCATTAAAAAAGTATCATCCTCCCTCATCTTAAGCGGCACAACGCTCACTGGTTTTAGATTTTAGAAACGGCCCATTATCAAATGGCCAGGAGCAGGGTGTCACGGGTGTTGAGAGGCGGGTCGAACCAGTTTGCAGCGTGGTATGCGTAGTGTTTATTAAGACTAATAAACACTTGACAAAATAACAAAACAACTAAGCGTGAGGCTCAAACAGTGGCTACACGCACAACAAACAAAACCACTAGTCAAGATCCCACAACTGTGGTAGGCAACCAGGCTGCCTAAAGTGTGATCCCCCAATCAGAGACAGCTGATCGACAGCTGCCTCTGATTGGGAACCACACTACCCGCCAACATAAGAAAATCTAAACCATACTAGATCTCCACACTAGAGATACACGGCCATAGAATCACTCACCTGACCAATACCAGCTAGCGAACTCTGTCCGAGTGACACAGAGAACGAATAAATACCATATCACGAAGAACTCGAATATTAGGCTACTTCTGTTTTATAGCAGAGAATGTGCTTAATATGAGCAGCTGAGAAATACATAATAAATATAGTAGGAGCTGGGATCTCTCTCTCTTTTAGTAGGCAACCATCAAAACTCTGCTTTCACACAGGATTGGATATAAAAATGTCTGAGCTTATAAGAAACTACTTATTTCACGCCAAGCACCAAGCCTTGCTGTTTGAGGAGCATGCTCTTTCTCAGCAACAGGTGATGTAACTCTGTATGCCATGGGACTCTCCAACCCTGTTCCTGCCACACTCTCTGCTAGTGCTTCTACACCAAACCATAAGAATGCTGAACTATTAATCAAATGGCCACCCGGACTATTCCCATTGACCCCCTTTTTTTTTTTTACAGCTGCTACTACGCTGTTTATTATCTATGCATAGTCACTTTGCCCCCTACTCTGCGTACAAATTACCTTGACTAACTGTACCGCCCCAGCACATTGACTAGAGTACCCGGTACCCCCTGTGTATAGCCTCGTTATTGTTATTTTTGCTTTAGTTTATTTAGTAAAATATTTTCTTAA
>NW_025539253.1:0-13937 GCF_020615455.1 Coregonus clupeaformis
GTTCCCAGTGGGGTCGGGTGGTGGAGTAGAACACGTCGAGTCATTCTCCACCACAGAAGGTTATGGAGAGGTCCTCTCTCCCGATTCTGAACCCATGCAAGTGGGGCGGCACGGGTGCTACAAGGAGGAGCGTCAACATGAGACGTAAGACCAACTGCTGCCTCTACTGCTGGTAGCTCGGGACATTACATCTCCACTTGTTCCGCGGTCGTCAAACTGCCCTGGCTTCAGCACATAAAGTTAGGAGGACTTTTAGCGAGCCAGTTTCATTTCTCTCGGTACCTCTGTCAGACCCCGTTTCGGCTACCCTTGTGAACAGGAATCAGAGCTTAGCGGTTAGCGCTTTGCTCGATTCAGGTGCCGATGAAGCTTTCTTGATGCGAGTTGGTGGAACAGCTGGGGCTTTCCAAGGAGCAATTGCCGGGAAGCCATTGAGCGCTCTGAGCCGCAGTAGTCTGGCCGCGTATCCGCGATGAGGACTGAACCCGGTTGGAAATGCTGTTGTCGGGGGAATCATTCGGAGATGATTTCATTCTTCTATTCTGCCGTCTTCCCATGTTCCTCTGGTCCTTGAATTACCCCTGGCTGAAGGGAACACAATCCCCGGTCGATTGGGTGACGGGCAAGGTAACGGGTTGGAGCCTTGATTGTCATGCCTAGCTGTCTCAAGACTGCCTGTCTCCCCATTCGGTTCCCAGTCAGGTGATTGAGGCTAAACCCCCAGATTTGTCCTGGTTCCCGAGACATATCCACACCTGATTTGGTTTCCAGTAAGCAGTGCCTGTCACTCCCTCCCCCACCGACCCATATGATTGTGCCATCAGCCTGTTCCCTGGAGCAGTCTACCCCAAGGGAAGGGGTTATACAGTATCTCTCCCGCCCTGAGCGTGAGGCTTTGGAGACCTACATCAAAAGTCCCTAGCTGCTGCTGGTCTCGTTCGTCCTCTAACATCACCCCACTGGGGTAGGATTCTTCTTTGTGGGTGAGAAGGATGGCTCTCATTCGACCGTCTTAGTATTGATTATCGGGGTTGAATGACATCACGGTCAGGAACAAGTATCCCCTGCCCTTGATGAGTTCTGCGCTTCGACTCCTTACAGGGTGCTCGCGGTGTTCACCAAGCTAGACCCTACGCAGTGCGTATCACACAGTCGGATCAAGAGGGAGGCGAGTGGTTGTGGCGGGTTTCAATACACCCGATGGGTCGCTTGAGTATCAGGTGATGCCGTTTTGGACTGACCAATGCTCCAGCGGTATTCCAGAGTATGGTGAGCGGCGTCCTGAGAGATATGATCGGTCTCTTTGTGTTTGTTTACCTGGATGACATTCTGATCTTCTCAGGAGAGGAACCTTCCCGACCCACGTCCAGCATGTCCGGCAGGTTCTGCAGCGATTGATGGAGAAGCGCCTGTTCGTGAAGGCCGAGAAGTCGCGAGTTTCATAGCCCCACGACATCACGCTCTTGGAACATCATCTCCAGGGAGAGATTAGGATGGACCAGAGAAGGTTAAAGCGGTTCTGGAATGGAGCCCAGGCCGGTACGAGATTGCAGCTCAGAGATTTTTGGGGTTTGCGGAATTTCTACCGCAGATTCATCCGGGATTACAGCCGTGTGGGCGCTCCGTTAACTGCCTTGACTTCCAGTATCGGGAACTTCGAAGTGGAATCCGGAGGCGGATCGAGCGTTTCTGGACTTGAAGAGCGATTCACCAGCGCTTACGATTACTCTCTCCAGCCGGACTACGGCCCGTCCAGTTACGTCGTTGAAGTGGGCCCAGCGTCTGATGTGGGAGTTGGCGCCATCCTGTCGAGCGATGCTCCTGACCGGACATACTCCATCCCTGCGCCTACTACTCTACAGTGCACGCCTTTACGCCTGCGGAGGGGAATTCCACGATGTGGGTAACCGGGAGCTTCTTTCGAGGTGAAACTTGCCTTGGAGGAGTGGCGCCACTGGTTGGAGGCGGAGCAACCGTTTAGTGTCTGGACTGACCACAGGAAATCTTGCTTCACGTGCAATCGGCTGAAGGCGTCTCAACTTCCCGTCCAGGCCAGGTGGTCGTTGTTTTTTGGACAATTCAATTTTTTCCCTGGGCGTTCCGACCTGGATCTAAGAGCGGCAAGCGGGCCGCTGCTGTCTCGGATGTTCTCCAAGACGGAGGAGGGTGGGTCCAAGACCGAGACAATTCTTCCCCGGAACTGCGTCGTGGGAGCTGTTAGGTGGAAGATTGAGGAGGAGAGGCATTAATGCGGCTCTTCGGACGCAGCCGGTGGTGCGGTCCACCCGGTCGGTTGTTTGTGCCTGTCGGTTCGTCTCACCCTCCGGGATCCTCAAATGGTCCCACGCCAGCAAGATGGCTTGTCACCCCTGGCGTGGCTCAGGACGATGGCGTTTTTCCTTCGCAGGCGGTTTTTGGTGGCCTGCCATACTGGCCGAGATACTCGGGGTTATGTTGCTGCCTGTCCCAGTGTGTGCGCAGAATAGGGGTACCAATCGGCCCAGCTCTGGACTTCTTCACCCCCTTCCTATTCCCAGCCGTGCCTGGTGGCTCTGGCCCCTGGACTATGTCACTGGGTTGCCCGCTTCTGAGGGGAACACGGTGTGGTCGACTATCGTGGACAGATTCATGCGAGTTCGTCCACTTTGTGCCAATTGCCAAGCTTCCCTCTGCCTCGGAGGCGCAGTCGAGATCGGGTTGGGGAGGTTTTCAGGGTCCACGGGTTGCCCAGTGATCCTCGTTCAATAGTGGCCCTCAGTTTTACCTCTGCTGTCTGGAAGTCCTTCTGTTTGGCCATTGGAGCTACAGTCAGTCTCGCATCTGGTTTTCACCCCCAATCCTAATGGTCAGGCGGAGAGAGCCCAGCCAGAAGATGGAGATCCCACGCTACGCTGCCTGGCCTCTTCCAACCCCACCTCCTGGGTCTCAGTTGCCTTGGGTTCAGGTATGCCCACAGTCCTCTCCCTCACATCTGCCACTGGGATGTCTCAGCCTTTCAGTGCCTGTATGGCTACCAGCCTCCCTTGTTCCCTTCTCCAGGAGAAGGAGCTCTCAGTGCCTTCTGTTTCCCAGGCCCATATGAGTGAGTTGCCAGGGCCACAGCATCCGGGCCAGAAACCGCACTCTTGGAGGTTTGGACAGTATCAGCTCCAGGCGAATCGTATTCGCCGGATCCCTCCCACCTACCACCATCGGAATAGGAGTCTGGTCCGGCTGTGTTTGGGATCTTCCTTTACGGACTAGTCTAGGAAGTTGTTACGGGGGATTCATTGGTGCGTTTTGTGGTGGAGGTGATCAATCCGGTGGCATTGGCTGGAGGCTCCCGAGGACCGCTCAGAGTCCATCCCACCTTTCATGTCTCCTGCACTCAAGCCTGTTTTCCTCAGTCCTCCTGTTTGCCTCCTCCGCCTCCTCCTCCTCCTCCTCCCGGATGATCGGAGGTGGGTCCTGCACCACACGGTGCGACCGCATTATGCCGTTCCAGACGAGAGCGGGGCCGGGGTTTCGATATCTCGCGTGGACTGGGAGGGGTATGGTCCTGAAGAGAGGAGTTGGATTCCTTGGGCGACAGATCCTAAATGCTGACCTCATCCGTAGACTTCTACACGCCTCCATCCTGGCGCTCGGGAGTCCGCCCGGTGCGGCTCGTTCGCGGGGGTATGTGCGATCCCGGCAGTCTGAGTCGGGTCTGACTCTGTGGACTAGGTTTTCCGTTCGCGCAGTCTCAGTTTCCCGAGGGTTCTGGAACGCTCCGGGGAGCTCTCTTGATTTCCGCACCTGCATCCCATCAGCAATCTGCACACCTGGTCCTGATGTCATCACCCTTCTTAGGCTCTGGCCTAACATCCATTCCCTGCCGGATCGGTAGCCATGAACATCAATCTCCCGGAACCTTCACCCACAACCCCTGCCTGGTTGTCGGCGGCTGGCGGAAACCATTCTTGGATCTACCACTGCACCTCCACCAACTCATCTCCCAACCCGTCCGCTCTGTCCCCTAGATTGTTCTACATCGTTTTGGAATCTGTTAAATAAATACTCCCCTTACGTTTTCAACTCACCTTGTCCTGGTCTGCTTCACGGGTTTCTGGCTTAGTAAGCTTCGTGACATCGTATGAGACAACACAGTCAATATCAGTGTCAAAAACACACCCTGCAGGACTAATTACATTATGTAATATTTTTTGGCCTTCAGGTATCACTTAAAAGCTATGAGACAATGCTCAAACAATCATAACATTATTGTGAAACACAGCTACCTGTGCCATTTCTACGATAATGTACTGTACAGTCTTCGCCGTTCAACAAAAGGTACTAGGTGTCAAATGTTTGCTAGCGTTAGCAGAATACGCTGGCGAACACCTAACAAATACAAATTACAGTTTTGTGGCCAAACTTCCCCACACATAAGCATGAGATGGACTCAAGTAGTCGATATTATTTACACACATGAGTTGAATAACTAAATGTTATAGCCATTATATTTATATAACGGTAGGCTTATTCACAAGATGATCTGGTTCAATGACAATAACTTTGGTACAGTATGCTTTTTGATTTGTGGTCAGCCGCAACCTGTCGAGTAATAGGAAGGAGCCTTAGGCACCAGTCATCGTATTGCAATCTATTTTTCAATCAATTTTTATCTATTACTATTTCAGCATACAATGTTTATGTGGCCTCTTCAGACAGACCAAAGTGTGTAATGACGCATGTTATCTCGTAGTTAGAAATGCCTCTATAATTTGCCTTTTTTTGGCGCTAGGCGCTAGCCACAACAGTTTGCTATTTGCCCTTCATCTAAATGATAACCTATCTCGCATCTTGTGTGAGCTTTTTTACTCAGTGCATAAGGCTATCTCTCCGTGGGCATACGAAAGCTCGGACAAGGCCAAGATTTCTTCCCACCATAATGGGAGGAGGTCTGTCTGGGGACCCAGCAGTACTCCTGTCTTGAACACATCCCAACACCTCCACCCCACACACACCCCCCAAACCTGCAGACCACAACATTCATACCTCCACATCCACAAAAAACACCTGCAGAACACAACATTCATACCCACATCCACAAAGAACTGTACACACCCAACCCCTACCTCCTTCACACTGACCCACACCCCAACTATCTGAACCCACACACACAGCCACAAGCACACACATCACCAAACCCTCTACCCCTTCTCACACTGACATCCACACACAGCCACGAGAACTTAAAAAGGGACCAAGAAAAGTGCATCCGCAACCATGGAAGGTGAAAATGGATGAAATGCTCAGCCTGCAAAAAACATACCATCCAGATTCAACTTAGACAGGAACTCTCTCTTGGAAAAAGTTCACCCTGCTTTAGGAGTATCACTTGAGCAGTGATTGTGAAATTGAAGAAAATATATTTTTTAATGAAGAGTGAAATATATATTTTCAATGAGCAGTGATTGTTAAGTGAAGTAAATTCACGTTTTCGATGTGCAGTGATTGTTGTGTAGTTAAACATTTTTTTTGAATAAGCAGTGAGTAATGTTTCTCGATTTTAAAGTCAATCAAATCATTATTTTTTTATGTTTATAGTCTTGTGTTATTCATGAATGCAATGTAATAAAACAATCTCTATCTGTTTTTTCCTAGCAGTTCTGTTTTTATTATTCTATTCTATGACATTCTATTTCATGTATCTCATTCATTGAAAGTGCTATTTAATTTTTTAAATATGGACACCAGAAAAATGTTCTCCAACAATTATATATATATTTTTAGTACCGGTGCATTATGCTATCCCTCTTCTGGACAGCCTGGTTACAGAGGGCCACTGTATATCTACGGGATCAGGGACTAGCACTATGTTGTGTGCCTGTGCACACAACCACGGTCCTCATCCAAGTCCTCCTGTGGTGCCCCTCATGGATGAGGACCATGTTTGTGGAGGACACAACACTGGCTGTGATCCGTCCGGGATCTTCTCCAGCAGAAGCATGTCTAGGTGTATAATGAGGTACTGGTATTGAATTTTTATAGCCTATCAGCTGTCTCACAAACTCGTCTGGTTGGTCAACTATACTAAGCAGCTGGGAGCATTCCATGTACTTCCTTATAACGTTCTCGCTGCTAGCTACATCATTGGGGATTTTCTGACACATAACTTTATTTAGTTTGAAAAAAAAACTTGCTAGATTTGTGGTTTGGGTACAGTTAGGCAGTCCATTTTTCAACTTTACCTATCCCACCCCTAAGGAGCAGCAGCCAGGGCCATGTAGCTTCGAGCACCAGCGAAGGATTGTTAAAGCGAGTGATTGCTCACAAGTGTGAGTTTTATTGGCAGGTGATTACGGAGCAACAGATTGAAAAATCCTACTGACCATGGGGTTTGCCTGTGTTTGTTTGAATGTTAGGTTTTGTGGCATGCTGTGATGTTTGTATTTCATTTTATACATACCAAAAAATATAAAAACAACATGTAAAAGTGTTGATCCCATGTTTTCATGAGCTGGAATGAAAGATCTCAGGCAGTTTCCAACAAAAAAATACTTTTTCTCTCAAATGTTGTACACAAATTTGTTTTACATCCCCCTGTTAGTGAACATTTCTCCTTTACCAAGATAATCCATCCACCCCCTGACAGGTCGTATGGCATATCAAGCTGATTAAAAGAATTATCATTACACTTGTGCTGGGGACAATAAAAGGCCATTTTAAAAGCCAATTTATGCTTTTCGAAAATGCTTGGTAGGAGGTCTGTTGGAGGTTAGTGGCAAGTCTGCGGAGCCTCCGGAGGCAATACAGAGGCCAAATTGAGCCCCGTGCCGCATTGCAGTGAGCCTCCCAAATTTTGTTAACAATGTGGTCCGATAGCTTTGTATAGCTTCCGCATTGACATGATTGGTTGACGATAGGTGGGGCGGGAGTTCCTGTATAAACACCAACTCTCACTTCCTTGACAACAGCCTTCCACAGCAGCTCTGCTCAACAGCTCTGCGCTGCTCCATGAAGCGCAGAAGTATCAGTTGGTCTCTGACTTCTGCAGAGGCCGTATTACTGTAAATGCTGCACAGCCAATGGAGACGTCAAATTGACCATGCAGCGCCTTTAAAATGTGCAGTTTTGTCACACAACACAATGCCACAGATTTCTCAAGTTTTTGAGAGAGCGTGCAATTGCCATAACCCTGATTACCAGAAATGTCCACCAGTGCTGTTGCCAGAGAGTCAAGTGTTCTCTACCATAAGCACCGCCTCCAACGTCCACTTTAGGAATTTGAAGGTATGTCCAACCGGTTCCTTGCGTCCCGAATTTATTGACTTCTAGTGGGCAAATGCTCACCTTCAGGGCCACTTGGCAAGTTGGAGAAGTGTGTCTTCGATGGATGAATCCCGGTTGTGCCATGCAGATAGCCTTCCAGACAGGATGTGTCGGCGTTGCGTGGGGCGAGCGGTTTGTTGGCGTCAGCGTTGTGAACAGACTTTGCCCCAGGTGGTGGGGTTGTTGCTATCGGCAGGCATAAGCTCCGGACAGCGAACACAGCTACATTTTATCGATGGCAATTTGAATGCACAGAGATACCGTAGCGTAATCCTGAGGCCCGCTGTACGTGCCTTTCATCCTGGCCCGCCATCACCTCGTGTTTAAGCCTGTTGCGTTTATTTTTGCATGTTGCATTTATATTTTTTGTTCAGTGTAATATATATCGTTATTTATCACCATTTAAACAGCCTTAACCTTCTTGGGCTGGCCGACTCAAGAGACTGGACAGAGCTCACCCTGGACCACGCTGTCTTCGAGGTACATACAGAGACAACACTGGTCATTTTACAATTACTTTCACTCTACATGCAGACATTTATATCAGGTTATGGACTAGTTAGGCAGGCTATAGCCCTTATAATGACAGGTTGAAACATAATGCTCAAAACGAAGTTAGTTTTTTTCGGTAGTCTGGCTAATTAATTTCGTAACACTGTATTGAAATGTAAAACAAAAAAGATCAACGCCATGTTACAGCATTAGTACTATTGTGGGTGCTACCTCATGAACTGTCTCCACCATGGGATGTGAGCAGAGTTGCAATAAGGCAGGCTTTTCCACAGAACATTAATTGTGTGACTGTATTTTTCAACTTGACAATGCCAATGTTATACTGTAGGTATCACTGAAGGACTATTTGATTAAGGCAATAACGATGGCAATAATCTTCTAGCCATATCTCTCTTCACACCTGGTATAGCAGCCTGTTGGTTGTTGTAGGTTTTATACGATAGATACAAATTTGCTTTGTCTCATATCTGTGTCTTTGTAGAGTTGCTACAGCAGACTGTTATGTTACCTGCTGGTGACAACAGTAAACTACCTGTTAGTGATCATGCTTGTCTCCCATAAGTGTTTGTCCCCAGAGCTAGGGCCTAAACACTAATGCGTTTTGTTTATGTTGCATCACATCCATTTCAGGATTGATAACACATCTGATATACTGGCCAGCGACAACAGAAAGATTGATCACACTGTTGGGATAATGGAGTTAAAAAATGAACAACTTATTCTTATTCGCTTGCTAAAGGCATTACCGAGCCTGGCAGGACATCAGCTAGGGTTTTAAGCCAGTGGCTATTTCAGTGGCAATAAAGCTACACAACCGCTTTTAAGATATGTGATTTCTGCTTTTTAATTAGAAGAATATAGAGCACAAGAAAGGCTCACGACACAGCACTACCAATCATGTTCATATAAAAATAATCACTGATGGACATTTCAATGTCATTTACGGTTTTCTATCTACCCCTTGAATACTAATTCTGAATTGCATAATTTCTGTGTTATACGTGATATATCTTTGTAATGAATCTCCAATCAAATTGTCTATCCTGGCGGAATGGATGCTTGCAATATGCATTTTTGATCATCGCACAGCCATGGCTTTCAAAATGAATATATCTGTGGAGCAGATATTACTGTTTTAACATCGCTTTCTTTGTCAGTGGACATGAATACCAAACAGTCTATCTCAAAGTTTTTTTCATTTTAGAGGACCCCAAACTATATATATATTAGATCTGGCATGAGCAATATCAGACTCTGAGTTCTCTATAAGTCTACAGGCACCAGTGATATCAGACCCGCAGTTCTCTGTAAATCTATCAAAGGACCTTTCTTTGATACGATACCTTAGCTCTATGAAACAATAGCATCATTGCCTCATATACAGTACAGTGTGGCTTGCGAAAGTATTCACCCCCTTAGCATTTTCCCTATTTTGTTCGCCTTACAACTATTAAATTGATTTGTTGTATCATTTGATTTACACAACATGCCTACCACTTTGAAGATGCAAAATATTTTTTTTTGTGACACAAACAAGAAATAAGACAAAAAAAAACAGAAAACTTGAGCGTGCATAACTCTTCACCCCCCCAAAGTCAATACTTTGTAGAGCCACCTTTTGCAGCAATTACAGCTTCAAGTCTCTTGGGGTATGTCTCTATAAGCTTGGCACATCTAGCTACTGGGAATTTTGTCCATTCTTCAAGGCAAAACTGCTCCAGCTCCTTCAAGTTGGATGGGTTCCACTGGTGTACAGCAATCTTTAAGTCATACCACAGATTCTAAAGTGGATTGAGGTCTGGGCTTTGACTTAGGCATACCACAGACATTTAAATGTTTCCCCTTAAACCACTCGAGTTGTTGCTTTAGCAGTATGCTTAGGGTCATTGTCCTGCTGGAAGGTGAGCCTACGTCACAGTCTCAAACTCTGGAGACAAACAGGTTTCCCTCAAGAATGTCCCCTGTATTTAGCGGCATCCAAATTCCTTCAATTCAGACCAGTTTCCCCAGTCCCTGCCCGGTGAAAAACATCCCCCAGCTGATACTACCACCATCCGGCCCGCCACCTTCACTGTGGGGGATGGTGTTTGGTGATAAGTTGTTGGGTTTGCGCCGTTTCATGCGTTTTCCTTGATAGCTAAAGCGCTCAATTTTAGTCTCATCTGATCAAGTACCTTCTTCCATATGTTTGGGGAGTCTCCCACATGCCTTTTTAGCGAACACCAGCGTGTTTGCTTTTTTTCTTTAGGCAATGGCTTTTCTGGCCACTCTTCCGTAAAGCCCAGCTCTGCGCAGTGTTGCGGCTTAAAGTGGTCCTATGGACCAGATACTCCAATCTCCGCTGTGGAGCTTTTGCATCTCCTTCAGGGTTATCTCATAAGACTCCTGAACAGCTATTTCCATGCTACCCAGACTATTTGCACGCCCCCCCCACCCCATCCTTTTATGCTGCATGCTACTCTGTTAATTATTTACTGCATAGTCACTTTAACTCTACCCACATGTACATATTACTTCAACTTCTCCTCAGTTGGCTGTGCCCTCGCTCATTGACTCTGCACCCGTACCCCCCTGTATATATAGCCTTCCCTACTGTTATTTTATCTTACTTCTGCTCTTTTTTCAACACTTTTTTTGTTGTTGTTTTATATTTACTTTTTTGTTTAAAATAAATGCACTGTTGGTTAAGCTGTAAGTAACATTTCACTGTAATGTCTGCACCTGTTGTATTCGGTCGCATGTGGCCAATGCAATTTTAATTTTATTTGATCTTTGGTCTCTTTGTTTGCCTCTCCCCTGATTATTGCCCTCCCTTGCCTGGTCCGTGAGTTTTGGTGGGTGGCCCACTCTCTTGGCCAGGTGTGTTGTGGTGCCATATTCTTTCAAATTTTTAATAATGGATTTAATGGTGCTCCGTGGGATGTTCAAAGTTTCCAGATATGTTTTTATAATCCAACCCTGATCTGTACTTCTCCCACAACTTTGTCCCTGACCTGTTTGGAGAGCTCCTTGGTCTTCATGGTGCCGCTTGCTTGGTGGTGCCCCTTGTAGTCGGTGTTGCAGACTCTGGGGCCTTTCTGCTTGGCCCCGATCCCGGCTGTCTGAGTCGGGTCCTGTCTGGTATGACAGTGTTCCTGCCTCGTATTCTCCAGTTTCCCGGGGTTCGGGAGCGCTCCCAGGGCGCTCTGGTTTTTCCGCCTGCATCCCATCAGCAATCTGCACACCTGGTCCTGATCATCACCCTTCTTGGGCTCTGGCCCAACATCCAGTTCCCTGCGGATGGTTTAGCCATGAACAGTATGTTTGTCAGCGTATCATGCCTTTGAGTTCTAGCGTTAGTTTTGTTGTTTTGCACCTTGTTGATTTGCTGTGTACCCACCTCCGTTTTTGTTCTGTCTGCAGTCTCTCACCGGAACCTTCACCCAACCTCTGCCTGATGGCCGCGGCTGCCGAGCCAGTACCCGGCCAACCACACTGCACCCTCAACAACCCGCATCGCACGCCCACCCGCTCTGTTCCCTGGATTTCAGCTTCCTCGGACTCTATAAATAAACACTCACCTTTGTCTCACGTGCCGTGTCCCTGGTCTGCTTCTGGGTTCTGGCTTAGTTACCGTGGTTGAGCGATAACCATTCAATGAACCAGCGACCTGGACTCCGTTCGCATGCTATTACCCAGCAGAAAGATGTTGGGCTATCCTAGCACGGTACTACAGGGGATCGCGTTGTCAGTTGGAGCCTTTCTGCCGGTCTGACGGAGGTCCCAGAACCAGCGCCAAGTGTCCGGTGGAGATCCACTACCGGTTTCACCCATCTCGCCTGCCGCTTCTCGAAGCTGTGATGTCCATCCGTGAGCCCAAGGTTCCGGCCGCTGGATAAGTATGAGGGAGAGCTGGGAAGATGCCGTTCCTTCCTTATGCAGTGTGGACTAGTGTTCGATCTCACAGCCCTACTCTTATGCCACAGACAAGGCTAGGATAGCCTTTGTGATTGAGTTGCTGCGTGGTCGGAGCGCTGGAGTGGGCTTCAGCCGTTTAGGAGCGACAGGATCCCCGCAGGCTTCAACCCGGGGTTACGCGGCCGAGATGAGAAGCTCTTCGGCCATTCCGTCCGAGGGAGGGGTCGCAGCTAGGCGCCTGTTTTCGTCCGCCAAGGAACTTCGCAGCGTGGCCGACTTCGTCGGAGTTCAAGGCGTTGGCTGTGGAGAGTGGGTGGACGAGGAGTCTCTGCAAGCGGCACTTTTAACCAGGGTCTGTCGGACAGCTCAAGATGAGTTGATCTCCTTCCAGCCTAGTGACCTGGACAGCTTGGTAGCTTTGTCTATTCGGGTGGATATCGGTCCGGGGCGAAGGAAGGAGAAGCAATGGGTTCCGTCCAACCGATCAGCTTCTCAGGATCCAGTCGGGTCGTCAAACTGTCGCGGCTCGGCTTAAAGTTGGGAGGACTTTTAGCGAGGCAGTTTGGTCCTCTCAATACTCCTCTGTCAGACCCGTTTCCCGGCTACCTTATTGAACAGGAATCAGAGCTTAGCGATTACGCCTTTGCTCGATTCAGGTGCCCGATGGAAGCTTTCTAGATGCCGAGAGTTGGTGGAACAGCTGGGGCTTTCCAAGGAACAATTGCCGGAAGCCATTGAAGCTACCACTCTGAGCGGCGGTAGTCGTATCACGATGAGGACTGAACCGGTTAAGATGCGGTTGTCGGGGAATCATTCTGAGATGATTTCATTCTTCATTCTGCCGTCTTCCCATGTTCCTCTGGTCCTTGGATACCCCTGGCTGAAGGAACACAATCCCGCGTTCGATTGGGTGACGGGCAAGGTAACGAGTTGCGGGCCTTGTTGTCATGCTAACTGTCTCAAGACTGCCTGCCCCCATTCGGTTCCCAGTCAGGTGATTGAGGCCTAAACCCCCAGATTTGTCCCTGGTTCCGAGACATATCACGATTTGGGGGAAGTTTTCAGTAACAGAACTCTGTCCACTCCCTCCCCACCCGACCATATGATTGTGCCATCCAGCCTGGTCCCTGGAGCTGTCTACCCCAAGGGTTATACTCATATCTCCCGACCTGAGCGTGAGGCGTTGGAGACCTACATCCAGGAGTCCCTAGCTGCTGGTTCGTTATCCCTCGTCATCACCCCTGGGGGCAGGATTCTTGCTTTGTGGGTAAGAAGGATGGCTCTCTTCGACCGTGTGGTGATTATCGGGGTTGGAATAACATCACGGTCAAGAACAAGTATCCCCTGCCCTTGATGAGTTCTGCCTTCGGCTCCTTACAGGGTGCTACGGTGTTCACCAAGCTAGACCCTACGCAATGCGTATCACTGGTCCCGGATCAGAAGGGGGGACAAGTGGTTGGCGGGTTTCAATACACCCGATGGGTCGCGGTATCAGGTGATGCCGTTTGGACGACCAATGCTCGTATTCCAGTATGGTGAGCGCGGCGTCCTGAGAGATATGATCGGTCTCTTTGTGTTTGTTTACCTGGATGACATTCTGATCTTCTCGAAGGAACCTTCCGATCCGCGTCCAGCATGTCCGGCAGGTTCTGCAGCGAGTGTTGGGAATCGCCCTGTTTGTGAAGGCCGAGAAGTCGCGAGTTTCACGCCCCTACACGACATCCTTTCTCGGGTACATCATCTCCAGGGGAGAGGTTAGGATGGACCAGGAGAAGGTTAGAGCCGGTTCTGGAATGGGCCCAGCCCGGTGCGAGATTGCAGCTCCAGAGAGTTTTTGGGGTTGCAATTTCTACCGCCCAGATTCATCCGGGATTACAGCCGTGTGGCGCGCTCCGTTAACTGCCTTGACTTCCAGCATCAGGACCTTCCAAGTGGAATCCGGGGAGGCGGATCGAGCGTTTCTGGATTTGAAGAGGCGATTCACCACGCGCCCGATCTCTCTCAACCGGACCACGGACCCGTCAGTTCGTCGTTGAGTGAGCCCGGCGTCTGATGTGGGGAGTTGGCGCCATCCTGTCGCAGCGATGCTCCACGGACAGTAAACTCCATCCCTGCGCCTACTCCTCTCGCGCTTTCGCCTGCGGGAGAGGATTTACGATGTGGGTAACCGGGAGCTTCTCGCGGTGAACTTGCCTTGGAGAAGTGGCGCCACTGGTTGGAGGCGGAGCAAC
>NW_025539254.1:0-13938 GCF_020615455.1 Coregonus clupeaformis
TGTGCAATCTAGAAAGTGTCACATGATCTCAGTAGAGTATACACCTGAGTTTGAAAGGCCCCAGAGTTTGGCAACACCACCAAGCAAGCGGGACCATGAAGACCAAGGAGCTCTCCAAACAAGTCAGGGAAAAGTTGGGGAAAGCAGATCAGGGGTTGGGTTATAAAAAAATATCAGGAAACTTTGAACATCCCACGGAGCACCATTAAATCCATTATTAAAAAATTGAAAGAATATGGCACCACAACAAACCTGCCAAGAGAGGGCAGCAAAGAGCCGAAAGATAACCCTGAAGGAGCTGCAAAGCTCCACAGCGGAGATTGGAGTATCTAGTCCAAGAAACACTTTTTAAGCCATATCACTCCACAGAGCTGGGCTTTTTACGGAAGAGTGTGCAAAAAGCCGCAAGTTAAAGAAAATGGAGCAAACACGTTTGGTGTTCGACAAAAGCCATGTGGGAGACTCCCCACACATATGAAAGAAGGTACTCTGGTCAGATGAGGAGACTAAAATTGAGCTTTTATGATCAAGGAAAATGCTATGTCTGGCACCAAACCCATCACCCCGAGAACACCATCCCCACAGTGAAAAGCATGGTAGTGGCAGCATCATGCTGTGGGGATGTTTTTCATCCGCAGGGACTCGGGAAACTGGTCAGAATTGAAGGAATGATGGATAGCGCTAAAGACAGGGAAATACTTGAGGGAAAGCTGTTTCAGTCTTCCGAGATTTGAGACTGGGACGGAGGTTCACCTTCCAGCAGGACAATGACCCTAAGCATACTGCTACAGCAACACTTGAGTGGGTTTAAGGGGAAACATTTAAATGTTTTTGGAATGGCCTAGTCAAAGCCCAGACCTCAATCCAATTGAGAATCTGTGGTATGACTTAAAGATTGCTGTCCACCGCGGAACCCATCCAACTTGAAGGAGCTGGAGCAGTTTTGCCCCCTCGGAAGAATGGGCAAAAGTCCCAGTGGCTAGATGTGCCAAGCTTATAGAGACATACCCCAAGAGACTTGCAGCTGTAATTGCTGCAAAAGGTGGGTCTACAAAAGTATTGACTTTGGGGGTGAATAGTTTATGTCGCTCAAGTTTTCTTGTTTTTTTGTCTTATTTCTTGTTTGTTTCACAATCAAAAATATTTTGCATCTTCAAAGTGGTAGGCATGTTGTGTAAATGAAATTATAAACCCCCCCAAAAATCCATTTAAATTCCAGGTTGTAAGGCAACAAAATAGGAAAAATGCCAAGGGGGGTGAATAGATTTACAAGCCACTGTAGGTGTAATGATGTCGATACAGTATAGTTTACAGTATTACTATAGAGGTGTAACATGTCGATACAGTATAGTTCACAGCGTTACTACATATGTGTCAGGGAAAGTGTAGGGTTTCTCACGGCTTGGTCTCAGATCGGATTGTGCTGTAGTGTTTTGCTGCCTCCTATGGTTCCTTACCCGATAGAATAGATGTATAGTGTTCTGATGGGTGTAGGTTCTAACCCGAGTAGTGTTCTGATGGGTGTGAGGTTCTAACCCGATAGCGTATAGTGTTCTGATGGGTGTAGGTTCTAACCCGATAGTGTTCTGATGGGTGTAGGTTCTAACCCGATAGTGTTCTGATGGGTGTAGGTTCTAACCCGATAGAGTTCTGATGGGTGTAGGTTCTAACCCGATAGTGTTCTGATGGATGTAGGTTCCTAACCCGATAGTGTTCTGATGGATGTAGGTTCTAACCCGTAGCATAGATGTATAGTGTTCTGATGGATGTAGGTTCTAACCCGATAGTGTTCTGATGGATGTAGGTTCTAACCCGATAGCATAGATGCTATAGTGTTCTGATGGGTGTAGGTTCTAACCCGATAGTGTTCTGATGGGTGTGGCTAAACCTTCGATAGCGTATAGTGTTCTGATGGGTGTAGGTTCTAACCCGATAGTGTTCTGATGGGTGTAGGCTCTAACCCGATAGTGTATAGTGTTCTGATGGGTGTAGGTTCTTGAACCGATAGTGTTCTGATGGGTGTAGGCTCTAACCCGATAGTGTTCTGATGGTGTAGGTTCTAACCCCAATAGTAAGTTCTGATGGGTGTAGGTT
The DNA here is from genome assembly GCF_020615455.1 of Coregonus clupeaformis. NCBI lineage: Eukaryota > Metazoa > Chordata > Actinopteri > Salmoniformes > Salmonidae > Coregonus > Coregonus clupeaformis. The sequence goes on from NW_025539254.1 coordinate 2,095, forward strand.
TCTGTCCCAATAGTGTATAGTGTTCTGATGGGTGTAGGTTCTAACCCGATAGTGTTCTGATGGGTGTAGGTTCTAACCCAATAGTGTATAGTGTTCTGATGGGTGTAGGGTTTCTAACCCGATAGTGTTCTGATGGGTGTAGGTTCTAACCCGATAGCGTATAGTGTTCTGATGTGGGTGTAGGTTCTAACCCGATAGTGTTCTGATGGGTGTAGGTTTCTAACCCGATAGTGTATAGTGTTCTGATGGGTGTAGGTTCTAAGCAATAGTGTATAGTGTTCTGATGGGTGTAGGTTCTAACTTGATAGTGTTCTGATTGATGTGGGTTCTAACCCAATAGTGTATAGTGTTCTGATGGGTGTAGGTTCTAACCCGATAGTGTATAGTGTTCTGATGTGGGTGTAGGTTTCTAACCCGATAGTGTATAGTGTTCTGATGGGTGTAGGTTCTAACCCGATAGTGTTCTGATGGATGTGGGTTCTAACCCAATAGTGTATAGTGTTCTGATGGGTTGAGGTTTCTAACCCGATAGTGTATAGTGTTCAGATGGGTGTAGGTTCTAACCCGATAGTGTATAGTGTTCTGCCGATGGGTGTAGGTTCTAACCCAATAGTGTATAGTGTTCTGATGGGTGTAGGTTCTAACCCAATAGTGTGTATAGTGTTCTGATGGGTGTAAGGTTCTAACCCGATAGTGTTCTGATGGGTGTAGGTTCTAACCCGATAGCGTATAGTGTTCTGATGGGTGTAGGTTCTAACCCGATAGTGTTCTGATGGGTGTAGGTTCTAACCCGATAGTGTATAGTGTTCTGATGGGTGTAGGTTCTAACCCAATAGTGTATAGTGTTCTGATGGGTGTAGGTTCTAACCCGATAGTGTTCTGATGGATGTGGGTTCTAAACCCACAGTATAGTCTTTGATGGGTGTAGGTTCTAACCCGATAGTGTAGAGTGTTCTGATGGGTGTAGGTTCTAACCCGATAGTGTTCTGATGGATGTGGGTTCTAACCAATAGTGTATAGTGTTCTGATGGGTGTAGGTTCTAACCCGAGTAGTGTATAGTGTTCAGATGGGTGTAGGTTCTAACCCGATAGTGTATAGTGTTCTGATGGGTGTAGGTTCTAACCCAATAGTGTATAGTGTTCTGATGGGTGCTAGGTTCTAACCCAATAGTGTATAGTGTTCTCTGATGGGTGTAGGTTCTAACCCGATAGTGTTCTGATGGGTGTAGGTTCTAACCCGAGAGCGTATAGTGTTCTGATGGGTGTAGGTTCTAACCCGATAGTGTTCTGATGGGTGTAGGTTCTAACCCGATAGTGTATAGTGTTCTGATGGGTGTAGGTTCTAACCCATAGTGTATAGTGTTCTGATGGGTGTAGGTTCTAACCCGATAGTGTTCTGATGGATGTGGGGTTCCAACCCAATAGTGTATAGTGTTCTGAGTGGGTGTAGGTTCTAACCCGATAGTGTATAGTGTTCTGATGTGGGTGTAGGTTCTAACCCGATAGTGTATAGTGTTCTGATGGGTGTAGGTTCTAGCCCGATAGTGTTCTGATGGATGTGGGTTCTAAACCCAATATGTATAGTGTTCTGATGGGTGTAGGTTCTAACCCGATAGTGTATAGTGTTCTGATGGGGTGTAGGTTCTAACCCGATAGTGTATAGTGTTCTGATGGGTGTAGGTTCTAACCCAATAGTGTATAGTGTTCTGATGGGTGTAGGTTCTAACCAATAGTGTATAGTAACTTCTGATGGGTGTAGGTTCTAACCCGATAGCGTATAGTGTTCTGATGGGTGTAGGTTCTGACCCGTTAGCGTATAGTGTTCTGATGGGGTTATTACCCAATAGTGTTAGTGTTCTGATGGGTGTAGGTTCTAACCCGATAGTGTATACTTTTCTGATGGGTGTAGGTTCTAACCCGATAGTGTTCTGATGGGTGTAGGCTCTAACCCGATAGTGTATAGTGTTCTGATGGGTGTAGGTTCTAACCCGATAGTGTTCTGATGGGTGTGGGCTCTAAACCGATAGTGTTCTGATGGGTGTAGGTTCTAACTCAATAGTGTTCTGATGTGGGTGTAGGTTCTAACCCAATAGTGTATAGTGTTCTGATGGGTTGTAGGTTCTAACCCGATAGTGTTATAGTGTTCAGATGGGTGTAGGTTCTAACCCGATAGTGTATAGTGTTCTGATGGGTGTAGGTTCTAACCCAATAGTGTATAGTGTTCTGAGTGGGTTAGTAGGTTCTAACCCAATAGTGTATAGTGTTCTGATGGGTGTAGGTTTCTAACCCGATAGTGTTCTGATGGGTGTAGGTTCTAACCCGATAGCGTATAGTGTTCTGATGGGTGTAGGTTCTAACCCGATAGTGTTCTGATGGGTGTAGGTTCTAACCCGATAGTGTATAGTGTTCTTGATGGGTGTAGGTTCTAACCCAATAGTGTATAGTGTTCTGATGGGTGTAGGTTCTTAACCCGATAGTGTTCTGATGGATGTGGGTTCTAACCCAATAGTGTATAGTGTTCTGATGGGTGTAGGTTCTAACCCGATAGTGTAGTAGTAAGTTCTGATGGGTGTAGGTTCTAACCCCGATAGTGTATAGTGTTCTGATGGGTGTAGGTTCTAACCCGATAGTGTTCTGATGGATGTGGGTTCTAATCCAATAGCAATGTATAGTGTTCTGATGGGTGTAGGTTCCAACCCGATAGTGTATAGTGTTCACATGTGGTGTAGGGTTCTAACCCGATAGTGTATAGTGTTCTGATGGGTGTAGGTTCTAACCCAATAGTGTATAGTGTTCTGATGGGTGTAGGTTCTAACTTAATAGTGTATAGGCGTGTTCTGATGGGTGTAGGTTCTAACCCGATAGCGTATAGTGTTCTGATGGGTGTAGAGTTCTAACCCCGTTAGCGTATAGTGTTCTGATGGGGTTATTACCCAATAGTGTATAGTGTTCTGATGGGTGTAGGTTCTAACCCGATAGTGTATACTGTTCTGATGGGTGCCAGGTTCTAACCCGATAGTGTTCTGATGGGTGTAGGCTCTAACCCGATAGTGTATAGTGTTCTGATGGGTGTAGGTTCTAACCCGATAGTGTTCTTAGATGGTGTAGGCTCTAACCCGATAGGTGTTCTGATGGGTGTAGGTTCTAACCCAATAGTGTTCTGATGGGTGTAGGTTCTAACCCAATAGTGTATAGTGTTCTGATGGGTGTAGGTTTAACCAACCCGGAGCATAGTGTTCTGATGGGTGTAGGTTCTAACCCAATAGTGTATAGTGTTCTGATGGGTGTAGGTTCTAATCCGATAGTGTTCTGATGGGTGTAGGTTCTAACCCGATAGCGTATATTGTTCTGATGGGTGTAGGTTCTAACCCGATAATGTTCTGATGGGTGTAGGTTCTAACCCGATAGTGTATAGTGTTCTGATGGGTGTAGGTTCTAACTCAATAGTGTATAGTGTTCTGATGGGTGTAGGTTCTAACCCGATAGTGTTCTGATGGATGTGGGTTCTAACCCAAAGTGTATAGTGTTCTGATGGGTGTAGGTTCTAACCCGATAGTGTATAGTGTTCTGATGGGTGTAGGTTCTAACCCGATAGTGTTCTGATGGATGTGGGTTCTGAAGGCTTAATAGTGTATAGTGTTCTGATGGGTGTAGGTTCTAACCCGATAGTGTATAGTGTTCAGATGGGTGTAGGTTCTAACCCGATAGTGTATAGTGTTCTGATGGGTGTAGGTTCTAACCCAATAGTGTATAGGTGTTCCGATGGGTGTAAAGGTTCTAACCCAATAGTGTATAGTGTTCTGATGGGTGTAGGTTCCTAACCCGATAGTGTTCTGATGGGTGTAGGTTTCTAACCCGATAGCGTATAGTGTTCTGATGGGTGTAGGTTCCTTAACCCGATAGTGTATAGTGTTCTGATGGGTGTAGGTTCTAACCCAGTAGTGTATGTAGTGTTCTGATGGGTGTGGGTTCTAACCCGATAGTGTTCTGATGGATGTGGGTTCTACAACCCAATAGTGTATAGTGTTCTGATGGGTGTAGGTTCTAACCCGATAGTGTATAGTGTTCTGATGGGTGTAGAGGTTCTAACCCCGATAGTGTATAGTGTTCTGATAGGGTGTAGGTTTCTAACCCGATAGTGTATAGTGTTCAGATGGGTGTGAAGTTCTAACCCAATAGTGTATAGTGTTCTGATGGTTGTAGGTTCTAACCCGATAGTGTTCCTGATGGGTGTGGGTTCTAACCCGATAGCGTATAGTGTTCTGATGGGTGTAGGTTCCTAACCCGATAGTGTTCGATGGGTGTAGGTTCTAACCCGATAGTGTATAGTGTTCTGATGGGTGTAGGTTCTAAACAATAGTGTATAGTGTTCTGATGGGTGTAGAGTTCTAACCCGATAGTGTTCTTGATGGATGTGAGGTTCTAACTTGGCCAGTGTATAGTGTTCTCAGATGGGTGTAAGGTTCTAAACCCGATAGTGTATAGGTTCTGATGGGTGTAGGTTCTAACCCGATAGTGTATAGTGTTCTGATGGGTGTAGGTTCCGACCGATAGGGTTCTGATGGATGTGAGGACTTCTAACCTAATAGTGTATAGTGTTCTGATGTGGGTGTAGGTTTCTAACCTGATAGTGTATAGTGTTCTGATGGGTGTAAGGTTCTAACCCGATAGTGAGTGTTCTGATGGGTGTAGGTTTCCTAAGCAGCCAATAGTATAGTGTTCTGATGGGTGTAGGTTCTAACCCAATAGGTATAGTGTTCTGATGGGTGTAGGTTCTAACCCGATAGCGATAGTGTTCTGATGGGTGTAGGTTCTAAACCGTTGCGTATGGAGTGTTCTGATGGGAGTTATTACCAATAGTGTATAGTGTTCTGATGGGTGTAGGTTTCTAACCCGATAGTGTATACTGTTCTGATGGGTGTAGGTTCTATCACAGATAGTGTTTAGTGTTATGATGGGTGTAGGTTCTAACCCGATAGTGTATAGTGTTTATGATGGGTGTAGGTTCTAACCCGATAGTGTATAGTGTTCTGATGGGTGTAGGTTCTAAACCCTATAGTGTTCTGATGGGTGTAGGTTCTAACCCGTTAAGCGACTAGTGTTCTGATGAGGATTATTACCCGATAGTGTGTATAGTGTTCTGTCTTAGGTCTGTCTTTATGTAGTGTTGTGGTGTCTCTCTTGTCGTGATGTGTGTTTATGTCCTATATTTTTATTTTTAATCCCAGCCCCGTCCGCAGGAGGCCTTTTTGGTAGGCCGTCATTATGCAAATCATAATTTTTTTCTTAACACTTGACTTTAGTTAAATAAAGGTTAAATTTAAAAAATTAAAAAAGGTATAGTGTTCTGATGGGATTATTACCCGATAGCGTAAAGTGTTCTGATGGGGGTTCTCCAGCCTCTCTCTGCAGCCTGCTCCCTGATAGAGGTGCTCAGCGAAGTGATATGTTAGTTCAGAAGGTTTCCCCATCAGAGCTTCATACTTCAGCTCCTGACCCGTTATCTTCCTGTAAGATGTTCTCCAGACACACAAGGAACATCCCGTGGACAAACCTACGCAAGCACACACAAACCACACACACACACAATAGACAGACAGGAAAATCAACCAATGTGACCAAAACATTTGTCAACCATTGTTCCATGTTACTTAGTGTAATCTTTCTCAGTGACTTGTTACCGTGGAGACTGGGCCTCGGCCATCACATCCAGGTCCATGTTACAGGCCAGCAGTGGCAGGCGGAGTGGCGTGTCTCATGGGCGTTACCCAGGCTCCCATTGGTCAGCAACACGTCAATGATCAGCTGCAGGTTGGTCTCCCATCGATTGGCTGCTAAACAGGATGACCGCTCGACCAGGAAAAAGAGAAATAACATCATTATCAACGTCAATAAATCTTGAGTTTACATTTTGTCTTATAAATCTGAAAGGTATTCTACATGTAGAACCATTATTTGGAGAAAATGTACTATGATATGAACAATATGCTTCTTACCTTGAACTATAGGGAGGTTAACAATAGGTGAAGCCTGCAACAAGAGAATAATAACATTCAGGACACCAGAGTACATTCACCCTAAAGTGTCCCTAGGATACCAGAGTACATTCACCCTATAGTGTCTCTAGGATACCAGAGTACATTCACCCTAAAGTGTCCCTAGGATACCAGAGTACATTCACCCTAAATGTCTCTAGGACACCAGAGTACATTCACCCTAAAGTGTCCCTAGGATACCAGAGTACATTCACTCCTAAAGTGTCCCCTAGGATACCAGAGTACATTCACCCTAAAGTGTCTCTAGGACACCAGAGTACATTCACCAGTAAAGTGTCTCCAGGATACCAGAGTACATTCACCCTAAAGTGTCCCTAGGATACCCAGAGTACATTCACCCTAAAAAAGTGTCCTAGGACACCCAGAGTACATTCACCATAAAGTGTCTCTAGGATACCAGAGTACAATTCACCTAAAGTGTCCCTAGGACACCAGGTACATTCACCCTAAAATGTGTCCCTAGGATACCAGAGTACATTCACCCTAAAGTGTCCATAGGACACCAGAGTACATTCACCCTAAAGTGTCCCTAGGATACCAGAGTACATTCACCCTAAAAGTGTCCTAGGATACCAGAGTATTCAACCTAAAGTGTCTCTAGGACACCACAGAGTACATTCACCCATAAAGTATCTCCAGGATACCAGAGTACATTCACCCTAAAGTGTCCCTAGGATACCAGAGTACATTCACCCTAAAGTGTCCCTAGGACACCAGAGTACATTCACCATAAAGTGTCTCTAGGATACAAGAGTACATTCACCCTAAAGTGTCCCTAGGATACCAGAGTACATTCGCCCTAAAGTGTTCCTAGGATACCAGAGTACATTCACCCTAAAGTGTCCCTAGGATACCAGAGTACATTCACCCTAAAGTGTCCCTAGGATACCAGAGTACATTCACCCTAAAGTGTCCCTAGTATACCAGAGTACATTCAACCTAAAGTGTCCCTAGGATACCAGAGTACATTCAACCCTAAAGTGTCCCTAGGATACCAGAGTACATTCACCCTAAAAGTGTCCTTAGGATACCAGATGGTACATTCACCCTAAAGTGTCCCTAGGATACCAAGTACATTCACCTAAAGTGTCCTAGGATACCAAGAGTACATTCACCCTAAAGTGTCCCTTAGGATAACAGAGTCATTCACCCTAAAGTGTCCTAGGATTTTATTTTTATTTTTTTATTTCACCCTTTATTTAACCAGGTAAACCAGTTGGAGAACAAGTTCTCATTTACAACTGCGACCTGGCCAAGATAAAGCATAGCAGTGCGATAAAACAACAACACAGAGTTACATATGGGGTAAAAACAAAACAAAAATCAAAAAATACAACAGAAATACAATTAATATAAGACAGTGTGCAAATTTAGCAGTTATGGAGGTAAGGCAATAAAATAGGCTATAGTGCAAAATAATTACAATTTAGTATTAACACTGGAATGATGTGAAAGAGATGATGTGCAAAAATAGAGATACTGGAGTACAGATGAGCAAAATAAATAACAATATAGGGATGAGGTAGTTGGGCGGGCTAATTTCGATGGGCTGTGTACAGGTGCAGTGATCGGTAAGGTGCTCTGACAACTGATGCCTAAAGTTAGTGAGGGAGATAAGCGTCTCTCAGCTTCAGAGATTTTTGCAGTTTGTTCCAGTCATTGGCAGCAGAGAACTGAAGGAATTGCGGCCAAAGGAGGTGTTGGCTTTAGGGGATGACCAGTGAGATATACTCCGCTGGAGCGCAGACTACGGGTGGGTGTTGCTATGGTGACCAATGAGCTAAGATAAGGCGGGGATTTGCCTTAGCAGTGATTTATAGATGGCCTGGAGCCAGTGGGTTTGGCGACGAATATGTAGTGAGGGACCAGCCAACAAGAGCGTACAAGTCACAGTGGTGGGTATTATATGGGGCTTTGGAGACAAAAGCGGATGGCACTGTGATAGACAACATCCAATTTGCTGAGTAGAGTGTTGAGGCTATTTTGTAAAATGACATCGCCAAGTCAAGGATCGGTAGATAGTCCCGGTTTTACAAGGGCATGTTTGGCAGCATGAGTGAAGGAGGCTTTGTTGCGAAATAGAAACCGATTCTAGATTTAACTTTGGATTGGGAGAGATTCTTAATGTGAGTCTGGAAGGAGAGTTTACAGTCTAACCAGACACCTAGATATTTGATAGTTGTCCACGTACTCTAGGTCAGACCCGTCTAGAGTAGTAGTGAATTCTAAAGTCGGGTAGTGCAAGCAGCGTTCGGTTGAAGAGCATGCATTTTGTTTTACTAGTGTTTAAGAGCAGTTGGAGGCTACTGAAGGAGTGTTGTATGGAATTGAAGCTCGTTTGGAGGTTTGTTAACACAGTGTCCAATAGAAGGGCCAGATGTATACAAAAATGGTGTCGTCTGCGTAGAGGTGGATCTGGAGTCACCAGCAGCAAGAAGCCGACGTCATTGAGTATACAGAGAAAAGAGTTGGCCCAGAATTGAACCCTGTGGCACCCCCATAGAGACTCCCATAGGTCCAGACAACAGGCCCTCCGATTTGACACATTGAACTCTATCTGAGAAGTAGTTGGTGAACCAGGCGAGGCAGTCATTAGAGAAACCAAGGCTATTTAGTCTGCCAATAAGAATGCGGTGGTTGACAGAGTCGAAAGCCTTGGCCAGGTCAATGAAAACGGCTGCACAGTACTGTCTATTATCGTCGCGGTTATAATATCATTTAGGACCTTGAGCGTGGCTGAAGTGCACCATGACCAGCTCGAAACTTGGATTGCATAGCAGAGAAGGTACGGTGGGATTCGAAATGGTTGGTGATCTATGTGTTGACTTGGCTTTCAAAAACTTTTGAAAGGCAGGGCAGGATGGATATGGGTCTGTAACAGTTTGGATCTAGAGTGTCACCCCCCCTTTGAAGAGGGGGGATGACCGCGGCAGCTTTCAATCTCTGGGGATCTCAGACGTTACGAAAAGAGAGGTTGCGAACAGGCTAGTAATAGGGGTTACGACAATTTGGCTAGTTTTAGAAAGAAAGGGTCCAGATTGTCTAGTCCAGATGATTTGTAGGGGTCCAGATTTTGCAGCTCTTTTAGAACATCAGCTGTCTGGATTTGTGTGAAGGAGAAGCGGGGGGTGGGCAAGTTGCAGCGGAGGGTGCAGAGCTGGTGGCCGGGGTAGTGTGTAGCCAGGTGGAAAGCATGGCCAGCCGATAGCAAAATGCTTGTTGAAATTCTCGATTATTGTAGATTTATCGGTGGTGATAGTGTTTCCTAGCCTCAGTGCAGTGGGCAGCTGGGAGGAAGTGCTCTTATTTTCCATGGACTTTACAGTGTCCCAAAACTTTTTGGAGTTAGTGCTTACAGGATGCAAATTTCTGTTTGAAAAAAGTTAGCCTTTGCTTTCCTAACTGCTTGTGTATATTGGTTCCTAACTTCTTCCCTGAAAAGTTGCATATCACGGGGGGCTATTTGATGCTAATGCAGTACGCCACAGGATGTTTTGTGCTGGTCAAGGGCAGTCAAGTCTGAGGAGAACCAGGGGCTGTATCTGTTCTTAGTTCTGTATTTTTTGAATGGGGCATGTCATTTAAGATTGAGAGGAAATTACTTTTAAAGAACAACCAGGCATCCTCTACTGACGGAATAGAGATCTATATCCATCCAGGACCTGGGCCAGGTCAATTAGGAAGGCTGCTCGCTGAAGTGTTTTTTGGGCGCCGCTTTGACAGTGATGAGGGGTGGTCGTTTGACCGCGGACCCGTTACGGACGAGGCAATAAGGCAGTGATCGCTGAGATCCTGGTTGAAGACAGCGGAGGTGTATTTAGAGGTGTAAGTTAGTCAGATGATATCTGAGGGTACTTATGTTTTACTGGAGTTTAGGGTTTGTACCTGGTAGGTTCGTTTTGATAATTTATGAGGTTGAGGGCATCTAGCTTGGATTGTAGGATGGCTGGGGGTATTAAGCATATCCCAATTTGGAGGTCACTCAAGCAGTACGAACTCTGAGGATAGATGGGGGCAATCAGTTCACATATGGTGTCCAGGGCACAGCTGGGAGCTGAGGGGGTCTGTAGAAGCGGCAACAGTGAGAGATTTATTTCTGGAAAGGTGGATTTTTAGAACTAAAAGCTCAAACTGTTTGGGCACAGAACCTGGATAGTATGATAGAGCTCTGCCAGGCTATCTCTACAGATGCAACTCCACCCCTTTGGCAGTTCTATCTAGACGGAAGAAATGTTATAGTTGGGGATGGAATTTCCAGAATTTTGGTGGCCTTCCTAAGCCAGGATTCAGACACTGCTAGAACATCAGGGTTGGCGGAGTGTGCTAACGCAGTGAAATAACTCAAACTTAGGAAGGAGGCTTCTGATATTTATGTGCAGAAAACCAAGACTTTTCTGTGGTTACAGAAGTCAATAAATGATAGCTCCTGGGGAGTAGGAGGATACTGGGGCTGCAGGGCCTAAGTTAGCCTCTCTACATCACCAGAGGAACAGAGGAGGAGTAGAATAAGGATACGACTAAAGGCTTTAAGAACTGGTCTTCTAGTGCGTTGGGTACATAGGAATAAAGGGGGGCAGTTCTCCGGGCGTTGTAGAAAAGATTCAGGGCAGTATGTACAGAAAAAGGATATGGAAGGAATGAGTACAGTTCCAGGTAATCCTAAGTGTTGGGTAACAATGAAAGAGATAGACATCATTGGAGGGATCGATGAGGCGTCTCGGAGGCGCGTGTATAGGGGGAACAAAGAGGAGCTATATGGGACAGTTTGAGAGGGACTAGGGGTTCACTACATTGAAATTGCTTATAACAAGAACTAAACCCAAACAGCAATAGCAAGGCATAATTGACATAGGAGAGAGGCATAAAGCAGTCACGGGTTATGCAGAGAGTAAGACACAACTGGAAATAGCGATAACGTTTTGGGCTAAGACTAAACAGAAAAAAACAGGACAGAGTACCGTGTAAAGGAACAGTCCAGCAGGCATCAGCTGTGCAGCTGAGTGATCATAAGGTCCAGTGAACAGCAAGTATCTGCAGTTCGAGAGCAGTTCAAATTGGTGCTTCAGCACAGCCCTAGCAGGGAGCTAGCTGAGGCTAGCTCAAGGCTAACTGGTTAGCTTGCTATATGGCAATGGTATCCCAGCCAGCAACAGGTTGCAGCTGACTGGCTGGTTGTGATGATCGGTAGCTAGGGTCCAGTGATTCCGGCAGAAAGTCCAATAAGCTATGGGTGGAGGCCCTTGCGCTGGAGTCGATAACGCAGCCTGTGCGAACTGACGACGGGTGTCGGCCTGCAGCTAGAGCTGGCTGGTGGATAGTGAAGCGGACAAAAGATGAAGGCGCTAACAGTGACTAATAACTGCGTGGCCATTTTGGTGCAGCTAGCTAGCTGGTTGTGATGATCGAAACGGCACAGGGTCGGTGATTCGGCAGAAAGTCCAATAAGCTATGGGTGATAGCACGCTGGGTCGATAGCACGCTGTGCAGACTGGCCGGCGAATTGTCCAGGCTGGCTAGAGCTGGCTGGTGGATAGTGTGAGCCCACGGACAGTGGTTGAGCATTCATGATGACACTAATGGCAGGTAGCCAATTCAGTTCGCGGCTGCGTTTCAGCTTACGTTCTTGCATTAGAAGTTATATAAATAATGAGAATCCTTTCCCGTTGGGTTAGGCGGAGTTTGCAGGGAGAGTATATTTAGTTAAGAGTGGGAGTTAAAATTTTGAAATATAGACAAAAACAAAAAGCGGGATATTTACACAGGGCCGAAAAATAAAAGCGACCGTACT